>NC_064622.1:39356948-39659979 GCF_023898315.1 Schistocerca nitens
TATTTGCGCTTACATACTACGAGCACAGGAATGTAAGTACAATCTTTTCATCGGTCAGCTTTTAAAAAAGGCTTTTGCACGTATTGGATGCGAATTGTTCCGCACCATTATGTCTACTAGATTCCAAACCTGTTTTCTGTGTACCCTCACCCAATAGTGCCATCGATTAGCAGCTATTCTTACCACGTTCAGGTCCACTACCCTTCATGAGGAATGTACTATGTAAATGTCGGATACATGTGGCTGAAGTTAAGGTGTATACTACAGTATTATGTGGCAGAATGAAACTGGCAAATAAAAACAAATATACCTCGCTCCAGTATCGAACCCTCGTCCTCCTGCATGTCAGCCCAAAACGTTATTCACTGCACCAAGTACACAGCGCTGCAGAAGTACGCTAACAGAGGTAGTTACCGTACATCAGATTACAGTGTTGCCAGATTGCCAATCGTTAACGTTCATTTCCTGCCGGAAATATTAGGAGAACGAAATTTTGTGAGAGAAATTTTTGTGTGGCTAGTATGAGAGTATGCGAGAAATCGCACTGCGAAATCCGATTGCGCGAATTTTTCTTCGTCCTATATGTATTTTTTGTTTGATCAATCTTCTGACTGGTTTGATGCGGCTTGCCAAAAATTCCTACCCTAATAGTTAAATTTCGAAATAAATACAGTGTATAATAAGAAATCAAGTGCAGAAAATAATAAAATTCATCATCATTTACGTCATATTCTTATTTGATTATTTACTTCAGATTTAAGGGAACAACTAGCTCATTAAAATAGTTTATATGAAATTTCTGATCACAATTTTAACATTATACAACCGAGTCGTGAATTTATCGCACGTCTCGAAAACTCATGAATTGCAGCCACTTAAAAGCCGGCAAATAAGTGAATCGAAGCGTCTGAGAAATGGTGCTGCAGAATAATGTTGAAAATCAGGTGGACTATAAGACAATAAATGACGATGATAATGTTTGGTTTGTGGAGCGCTCAACTCCACGGTCATCAGCGCCCATACAAAGTCCCGGTTTTTACATAGTCCAATTTTTTTTGCACAGTCAAATCTATCCACTGTCACGAATGATGATGGTGATGGAAGGATGAGGACAACACAAATAGCCAGTCCCCAAGACAATCAATGAGGAGCTTCTGCGCAGAATCGACGAAGAAAGAAACATAGAGAAAACCTCTGAAAAGAAGAAAGGTTGAGCGGACGTGTGTTAAGCCATCAGGGTATTAGAGGGAACTGTAGAGGGTAAAACTTGTAGGGGGAGAAAGACACTGGAATGCACCCAGCAAACAACTGAGTATGTAATGTGCAAGTGATGCTGTGATAGGACGAGGTTGCAGCAGTAGGGGAATTCGTGGCGGTCCGCATTAAAACAGTCAGAAGACAACTCTTTGGAGGAGGTCGTCTGCAATATCGCTGTCGCCAGTTTCGCTGTATTCTTTATAAAGTTATTCGAAATGTTCATTCCATCCTGGTATTTATTCCTTCCTGTGTCCACGAGGGATAAACTTCTTAGCAGCATTAAGAATAGCCCCGAAAAATCGAGAGTAGATTTTAGGTTTTGACGGAATAAAACAGATATATTTATCTATGTGATCCGTAGAACTCCAATCAGCCTTGTAGAAGTTCCGTCTGGGTCGTGGTACAGATCTCACCATTGCGACAGAGAGCCTCATATCGAGTATTACTGGTCTTTGTCGGGTGTTTCGGAAATTAGGTATGACTTCTCGGGATATAGGCACTGGGTGCCCTCTGCAGTCCCGGGACACAAATAGCAGACATCTGAGTTGTAATCTCTTCGCCAAGCTGCCGATATGAAAGTCCCCAGATCCTTAGCATCATTAACGAGTTATAGATTTTCATGTTCAGCCCAGTCGTTGAGCGCAGTACCACATTCAATGTCGTGTGCATAGTTCCAATGACCATATTCTATTAAAATCTCAAGTACGAATCGATGGTTGAACAGTGACCACGGCACATTTAGTGGCTTGTGTGTATAATGGTCTTCTCCATTTCAATCGAGACATTATGGATCTCATTTTCTCTATTCGTTGAAATGAGGCGAGCATGTTTGATATTGCTCATTACATGGGTGGCAACACTGTACACACTGTGGTATTTAGTACCCATAAAATCATAGCCATGGAAATTACCTCTTTCACGCTCGTTTTCCATAGAGCGTGTGCTTCCTGGATTAGAACTATGTCAATATCACTATCTACAAGGAGCTTAGATAGGTACTTGCTTTGAGCTTCGCTAATGCCTTCTATATCTAAATGGCATACTCGGACTGAAGGGCCAATCCTTTTTATCAGTTGCTCCTGAAAAGTTCTATTCTTAAGGCTTTTTGATTTTGATTTGTGTGCGTGTTTGTAGTCAGGAAATCCAATATGTGGACTAGTTGCCGATTCGTTCTAGTTCATATAGCCATACCCGAGGTACACGTGCAGCATTCTACTGCGGACGTAGGACTCCTTCACAGGACAAAATTCACAAGATAGAATTAACAGAACGAAAGCATAATCATAGTCACCATCATTGGTAACCGTAGAAATGGGAGCACAAGTTTACGCTGCTAGTTCCGCATAACGGGCTTCCTCAATGACCGTGGCCGGAGCCAGTCAATCAACAGCATCCGCTAGAACCCGTTCTGCCGTCACAAGAATTCCATAGCGGCAACCGGGACACGGTCCATGCAACTGGAAGACCGCAGCTCTTGCCCCCAATTCTTCATCAAAAGGCATACATCATCCTGATATACACTCCTGGAAATGGAAAAAAGAACACATTGACACCGGTGTGTTAGACCCACCATACTTGCTCCGGACACTGCGAGAGGGCTGTACAAGCAATGATCAAACGCACGGCACAGCGGACACACCAGAAACCGCGGTGTTGGCCGTCGAATGGCTCTAGCTGCGCAGCATTTGTGCACCGCCGCCGTCAGTGTCAGCCAGTTTGCCGTGGCATACGGAGCTCCATCGCAGTCTTTAACACTGGTAGCATGCCGCGACAGCGTGGACGTGAACCGTATGTGCAGTTGACGGACTTTGAGCGAGGGCGTATAGTGGGCATGCGGGAGGCCGGGTGGACGTACCGCCGAATTGCTCAACACGTGGGGCGTGAGGTCTCCACAGTACATCGATGTTGTCGCCAGTGGTCGGCGGAAGGTGCACGTGCCCGTCGACCTGGGACCGGACCGCAGCGACGCACGGATGCACGCCAAGACCGTAGGATCCTACGCACTGCCGTAGGGGACCGCACCGCCACTTCCCAGCAAATTAGGGACGCTGTTGCTCCTGGGGTATCGGCGAGGACCATTCGCAACCGTCTCCATGAAGCTGGGCTACGGTCCCGCACACCGTTAGGCCGTCTTCCGCTCACGCCCCAACATCGTGCAGCCCGCCTCCAGTGGTGTCGCGACAGGCGTGAATGGAGGGACGAATGGAGACGTGTCGTCTTCAGCGATGAGAGTCGCTTCTGCCTTGGTGCCAATGATGGTCGTATGCGTGTTTGGCGCCGTGCAGGTGAGCGCCACAATCAGGACTGCATACGACCGAGGCACACAGGGCCAACACCCGGCATCATGGTGTGGGGAGCGATCTCCTACACTGGCCGTACACCACTGGTGATCGTCGAGGGGACACTGAATAGTGCACGGTACATCCAAACCGTCATCGAACCCATCGTTCTACCATTCCTAGACCGGCAAGGGAACTTGCTGTTCCAACAGGACAATGCACGTCCGCATGTATCCCGTGCCACCCAACGTGCTCTAGAAGGTGTAAGTCAACTACCCTGGCCAGCAAGATCTCCGGATCTGTCCCCCATTGAGCATGTTTGGGACTGGATGAAGCGTCGTCTCACGCGGTCTGCACGTCCAGCACGAACGCTGGTCCAACTGAGGCGCCAGGTGGAAATGGCATGGCAAGCCGTTCCACAGGACTACATCCAGCATCTCTACGATCGTCTCCATGGGAGAATAGCAGCCTGCATTGCTGCGAAAGGTGGATATACACTGTACTAGTGCCGACATTGTGCATGCTCTGTTGCCTGTGTCTATGTGCCTGTGGTTCTGTCAGTGTGATCATGTGATGTATCTGACCCCAGGAATGTGTCAATAAAGTTTCTCCTTCCTGGAACAATGAATTCACGGTGTTCTTATTTCAATTTCCAGGAGTGTATAAATCTAACCATCTACAAGTTTCAGCTTAATTTTATCCTTCACAGCGTACGGCGTTTCTTACTGTTTCCATTAGTTCTTGGTAGCGTATTCTTTCCCTCAAATTTGACAGTATGTATTCTCACTACAATAACAGCTTTTTAATCCGTTATCCCTTACAATGAGTCTTGCATTAGCGAAGCCGATCAACATTGGTAAATACATGAATAAATGGGAGCACCTGATCAGCGCTCAATTAACTTTTCAGGGTGTAATCGTAACTCATCTACAGAGTGAACCAGAAATCCACCGACAAACATTCAGAGATGGTAGTATGGACTGAAACAACAACAAAAATGTTCAACAAACATGGGCTCTACATTGTATACCTTCAGAGCTATGATCAGTTGTTCATCTTCGCTAGTATGATACACATATCTTCTACTGAAAATCTTTGCTTTCACATTTTCAGAGGTAATAGTATGGACAAAAACAACGAAAAAAATTGCAGGAAACACGGGCTCTAAAATGCATACTTTAAGACTTATGAGCACTTGTACAGTATAACAGATGCGTTTCACAGCAGTGAAGCTGCACATGTGATCACAGCTCTGAAGGTATGCATTTTATAGCCCATGTTTACTGGACATTGAGGTATCCAATTTAGAGCCGACGTTTATCTGGCATCTTTTGTGTGTGTGTGTGTGTGTGTGTGTGTGTGTGTGCGTGTGTGTTCTGATCCATACTATCTCCTACGAAAATAATTAAGCAAAGAGCTAGCAGTAGAAACGTGTCTCACACTACTGAAGATGAACAGCTGCTCGTGTATCTTCAGGTGTACACTTTAGAGCCCATGCTTACTGGACATTTTTTGTTGTTGTTTTAGTCCAATTGTTTAGTATACATTTATTTGTTGCTTTGGTCCATACTACCACCTCTAAAAGTTTCTCAAAGTTCTGGGTCATCCTACATACGGTTCCTTAGTAGCGTAATTGGACTACTGTTGAAATAAAATCTATAAGATTATTGTATGTGTCAAATATATAGTCGGGCCACGCAATAGACTTAGAGCTTATTATGCGGCTAGTGAATAATCAGATTTCATGAACGTGAAGAAAATAAACCAGTTCATAATCTTTTCATAGATTTTACAAAAGCATATGATTCAGTATTGCAATCAAAATTGTACAGAATTCTTTTGGAACTTGGAATACCAAAGAAGTATGTTAGACTTACCTGTATAGAAGCGAGTTTGAAAAACACAAAAGGTAGAGTACGCGTGGGGAAATTGGAGTCAGAAGAATTTGTAATAAAGAACGGACTTAGGCAGAGAGATGCCCTGTCTCCGATACTTTTTAATTTAGTCCTAGAATATATTGTACGAATGGCAGCAGATAATTCAGAAGGTGTGGAGTTAAATGGAAATATTAAGATATTAGGGTATGCAGATGATGTAAACATGATTAGCGTTAGGGAAGAATCTGTAACAGCAAATGCGAATGCGTTAATCAAGGGTAGGGAAGATGTAGGTCAAGGATAATAGAAGACAAAACTAAATACCTGGTTAGTACTAGAATGCCAATAGCAGTAGATCAGGAAATGTTAAGAGTTGGAGTTGGAAACATGCAGTTTGAAAAAGTGAACACATTTAAGTATCTAGGCGTGGACATCACATCGAGAAATGAGATTGAATCCGAACTGAAGAACAAATTACGGGCGGGAAATGCCTGCTACTTCTCACTGAATAGATTACTTTCATCACGGATATTGTCTAGGAATTTAAAGATTAGAGTATACAAAACTATTATTCTACCAGTTATGCTGTATGGGCGTGAGACTTGCTCTCTCATTGTGCAAAATGAAAAGCCGTTTAGAGTATTTGAAAACAAAATTTTGAGGAAAATTTTCGGAGCCAAAAGGGATGACATTAGCGGAGAGTGGCGAAAGTTCATAACGAAGAGGTTCACCAACTCTATTCAAGCCCCGACATAATCAGTGTTATTAGATCACGTAGGCTGCGATGGGCGGGTCACGTAGCTGGAATGGATGAGGGCAGGGCAGCGCGCAGAGTACTGGTAGGGCACCTAGAGGGAAAACGTCCTGTGGGGAGACCGAGGCGTAGATGGGAGGACAATGTGAAGGCTGATTTGAGGAGCCTAGGTATTGAAGGTGAATGGAAGGAAATAGCCCAAGACAGGGACACAAGGCGAAAATACGTTGCTGCGGTAATGGACTCTCGAGTCCGGTATGACCAGTGAGTGTGTGTGTGTGTGTGTGTGTGTGTGTGTGTGTGTGTGTGTGTGTGAAGAAAATAAATACCGGTAGCCGTAATTTGATTAAATATATATTTGACTTCTAGCTTCAGTGCCTCATTTGCACCATCTCTAGGCCCCTTATACACGTAGCTACATAAGTCACCTAAACGTATGTACTATTACACGGATCACTAATTTCAACTGGTTTCCGTAGAGCTCTAAACCTTCTCTATCGCCGTGAAACTCTCCATACCATTAAAGTGTTGTCGTTAGAGGGGAGTCATGCGGGGTAGCCGCGCGGTCTAGGGGCGCCTTATCACGGTCCGCTTGGCTCCCCCCGCCGGAGTTTCGAGACCTCCCTCGGGCATGGGTGTGTGTGTTTTCCTTAGCGTAAGTTAGTATAAGTTAGGTTAAGTAGTGCATAAGCATAGGGACCGACGACCTCAGCAGTTTGGTCCCATAAGACCTTACCACAAATTTCCTTTTGAGGGGAAACTCCAATCATTTGAGACATGTCGTGTACTAGCAAAAGCACTAATTCGTTCCACAAAGTGTTGTACTCTCAGTGCAGATCTTCTATGGGACATCAACGGGATATTAATTACCAAACAAGTGGGTAAAATTGGTTATAGTGAGCCAGGCCAGTGGATATGGGCGATATCTGGCCAACCTTGATCCATCCCCATCCCACCATCCCACCAATGCTAAACTGATGATCTCTTGATGTCTCAGAATATGTCCTATCAATCAATCGCTTCATTTAGCCAAGGTTTGCCACAAATTTCTTGTCTCCTCTATTCAGTTCCATACCTCCTCACTACTTACGCGATCTACCCATCTAACTTTCATCATTCTTTTATAGTACCATACTTCGAAAGCTTCCATTCCCTTGTTGTTTAAACTGTTTCACATCCATATAAGGGTACACTTCAGACAAATATCTTGAGAAAAGACTTCCTAGCACTTAAATCTATACACGATGTTAACAAATTTCTCTTCTTCAGAAGTACTGTTCTTGCCGTTGTCATTCTACATTTCATATCCTATCTACTTCGGTCAACGTCAGTTACTTTGCTGCACAAATAGCAAAACTCATCAACTATTTTTAGTGTCTCGTTACGTAATCTAATTCCATCAGCGTCACCTGATTTAATTCTAGTACATTTTGATTTCTTTCGTTGATGTTCATCTTATATCCTCATTTCAAGACGCTGTCTATTCCGTTCAATTGTTTTTCTGAGTTCTTTGCTACCTCTGGCCAAATTTCAAAGTCGTCAGCAAACCTCAAACTTTTTATTTCTTCTTCTCGAACTTTAACTCATACACCAAATTTATCTTTCATTTCTTTTAATGCCTGCTATTTGTAAAGATTGAATAACATCGGTGATAGGCTACCAATTTCTCTCACTCTTTTCTCAATCAGTGCTTCCCTTTGATGCCACTCGACACCTATAACTGCCGTCTGGTTTCTGTACAAGCTGTAAATAGCCTTTCGCTCCCTGTATTTTACCGCCACTACCTTCAGAATTTCAAACAGAGTGTTCCATTCAACACAGTCAAAATCTTTCCCAAAGTCTACAAACGCTATAAACGTAGCCTTTCCTTAACCTTTCCTTTTAAGAGAAGTCGTAAGAACAATATTACTCCGCGTGTTCCTACATTTCTGCCTAATTCAAACTGATTTTTTCCGAGATCGGTTCTTCTTGTTCATCCATTCTTCTGTGAAGAACTTGTGTTAGTATTTTGCGGCCATGACTTATTATACTTACAGTTCGGTAATATTCACATGTGTAGCACCTGCTTTCTTTGGAGTTGGAATTAATACATTCTTCCTGAAGCCTGATGTTATTTCGTCTATCTCATATATCTTGCACACCAGGTGTAAGAGTTTTGTTGTGCCTGGGTCTCCAAAGTCTATCAGTAGTTCTTACGGAATGTCGTCTACTCCAGGATCATTGTTTCGATTTAGATTTTTCAGTGCTCTGTAAGATTCTTTTGGCAATATCATATCTCCCATCTTCATGCACGCTCTATTCCTTTTATATAACGTTGTCTTCAAGTTCATATCCCTTGTAGAGACCGTCTATATACCTCTTCCATCTTTCAGCTTTCCCTTCTTTGCTTATTATTGGTTTCCCATCGGAGCTGTTGACATACAGGTGCTTCTCTTTTCTCCATAGGTCTCTTTAATTTTCCTTTAAACGGCATCTATCTTTCACATACTGAAATATGCTTGTAATTGCTTAAATTTGACCTCTAGTCATTCCTTCTTAGCCATTTTTCACTTACTGCCAATCGAATTTTTTCACGTTTGTATTCCCTTGCGCTACTTCATTTGCTACATTTTTATATTTTCTCCTTTCATCAATTAAATTCAGTATCTCCTGTGATATCTAGGGATTCCTACTACACCTTGGCTTTTTACCTACTTGATCCACCTTTGCCTTCCATATTTCATTTCTCAAAGCTACCCATTCGTCTTTCATTGTGCTCCTTTCCCCTGTTCAAGTTAGTCGTTGCCTAGAGCTCCCGTCTCTTTAATTTCCTAGCTTTTTGCAGTTTCTTTAGTTTTAAGCTACAGTTCCTAATCAATAAATTGTGGTCAGAGCCTACATCTGTACTGGAAATGTCTTACAATTTAAAATCTGGATTCTTAATCTCTGTCTTACTATTATACAATCAATACGAAACCTTTTGATGTCTCCAGGTCTCTTCCACGTATACAGCCTTCTTTCATGATTCTTAAACCAAGTGTTAGCTATGATTAAGTTATGCTCTGTACACAATTCTACCAGGCGGCTTCCTCTTTCATTCCTTTTACATATTCCGTATTCACCGACTATTTTTCATTCTCTTCCTTTTCCTACTATCGAATTTCAGTTCCTTATCACAACTAAATTTCAGTCTCCCTTAACTTTGTGAATAATTTATGTTATCTCATTATGCATTTCATCGATATCCTTCTCATCTGCGCAGCTACTCGGTATATAAACCTGTACTACTATGGTGGGCGTGATCTTAGTATCGATCTTAGCTAGGATGATGCTTTCACTGTGCTTTTCACAGAAGTTTATCCGCATTTTTATTCTCTTATTCATTGTTAAACCTACTCCTGCATTACCCCTATTTGATTTTGCGTTTATAATCTTATATTCACCTGACTAGAAGTCCTGTTCACCCTGCCACCGAACTTCCACTAATTCCCACTATATCTAACTTCAAGCTAACGGTTTGCTTAATTAAATGCTGTGATCTATCTGCCCGATTAGGGGATCTAACTTTCCACGCTCCAACCCGTAGAACGCCGGTCTTGTTTCTCCTGATGACGACTAACTCCTGAATACTACTCGCCCTCCGAATGGGCCACTATTTTATCTCCAGACTATTTCGCCCAAGAGGGTGCCACTATCATTTAGCCATACGGTCGTACTGCATGCCCTCGGGAAAAATTATGGCTGTAGTTCCTCTTGTTTTGAGCTGTTTTCAGTACCAGCGCAGCAAAGCCATTTCGGGTTGATGTTACAAGGCCAGATCAGTCAATCATCCAGACAGTTGCCTCTGCAACTACTGAGAAGGCTAGAACCCCTCTTCATGAACCACACGTTTGTCTGGCGTCAACAGTCATCCCTTCTTTCTGGTTGTATTTAAGGTACAGCTATCTGTATTGCTGAGGCATGCAAGCCACTCCACCAACAGTACGTTCCATAGGGGGATAGGGGTATGTTTTTCAAAAAGTAAAAAATATGACTAAAGATCAACACTCTGGACAACTGCCAGCCCAATCTCTCTCTCAAGAGAGGCAAGGTCGCCAAATAACTATAGTGAAAAACAATTATGTTTTTTTATCTCATTTGCCATAAGTCTAACACAGTTACATTGCCGTATGGTTCTTTTTTTGCGTGGTCTCTTTGGATGCTGATGATATCTTACGCAACAAATATTCCCACTAGACTGGAAAAGAGCACAGTGTACTGCTGTTTACGAGACTTTGGACGCACAGTACTGCAGTCCAGCATTCCTGGCGTCCGTCTGCTGGGGATGTCTGAGCATATACTGGGTGATCAAAAAGTCAGTATAAATTTGAAAACTTAATAAACCACTGAATAATGTAGATAGAGAGGTAAAAATTGACACACATGCTTCGAATGACATGGGCTTTTATTAAAACCGTAAAAACACCCCATATTGCTAGACGCGTGAAAGATCTCTTGCGCGCGTCGTTTGGTGATGATCGTGTGCTCAGCCGCCACTTTCGTCATGCTTGGCCTCCCACGTCCCCAGACCTTAGTCCGTGCGATTATTGGCTTTGGGGTTGCCTGAAGTCGCAAATGTATCGTGATCGACCGACATCTCTAGGGATGCTGAAAGACAACATCCAACGCCAATGCCTCACCATGACTCCGGACATGCTTTACAGTGCTGTTCACAACACTATTCCTCGACTACAGCTATTTTTGAGGAATGATGGTGGACATATTGAGCATTTCCTGTAAAGAACATCATCTTTGCTTTGTCTTACTTTGTTATGCTAATTATTGCTATTCTGATCAGATGAAGCGCCATCTGTCGGACATTTTTTGAAGTACTGTATTTTTTATTTATTTTTTTTTGTTCTAATAAAACCCCATGTCATTCCAAGCACGTGTGTCTATTTGTACCTCTCTATCTACATTATTCCGTGATTTATTCAGTTTTCAAATTTATACTGACTTTTTGATCACCTAGTATATGCCTGAGCTTTTATATTATGGAGTTCCTGCAGGAAGACAAGGATCTCTCAAAGAATCGGCGCGAATTCAGGGAAACTGTCAGTGTGAAACACAGTTACTTTATCCGCGCACCGCGCAAACATAAGACGTAGTTGAAGAGGCAGATTTTATTTTCCTAGATTTTCCAAAGGTGTTCGACCTCGCACTGCATCGAAATATCTACGTAGATAAGTAATTGGCTTGAGGACTGTTGACTGCTCTAAACCATGCCTGCAAGAAATCGTGATGGAGGAAAAAGTGTTATTCCCAATCCTACCGTTTTGTAGCTGAAATCACAACCCGGGTCAGAGTCTACCAAGAGGAACACCTGCTGCTGTGTCCAGAACTTCCCTGAGACGCCCAGTCAGACTACAGAAGTGCGTTTGCGGTGTTTCAGGTGCTGGCAGTGCTGGCGTGCTGCATGTCAGCGGCCAGCAGCCACCAGCAGCAGCCGTTCTACGTGTACACGCCGCCGGCTCCGAAACAGCACCACGTGCAGGGGGTCCAGCCTGTGGCGCTGCAGGTCCACGGGTGAGTGTCGCTCTGTCCGTCTGTCTGTCTGTTTGTCTATCCTACCTTACCTGGCTGTCTCGTGGGTAAAAGACCGAGAAAACACCGAGCAATGGCTCCAACCGACCAGTTAACAAACGTCAATGGGGAATCCTCTAACATTCTGCGTGGTGTCTGTTTGTTCTAAGTCGTGTCTCCCTACCACTTTCGCGCAACGACGCTCTGAGCGTGTTTTTTAGCGAATTGACTAGCTAGAACCTGGGACCTGTTGCTGGTAAGGAGTATCCAGACCACACATGACATGTAGAGTTCAGAAGAGTTCGGTGAGACTAGCGATGATATGATCAAATACTTAATGATTTCAGCGTCAGCTCCACTGCACTCCCTGTAAGAGAATTTTAATACTAACTAAATTTAGTGGAAGGGGTTCAGTCCGCAGCTCGTGGTCGTGCGGTAGCGTTCTCGCTTCGCACGCCCGGGTTCCCGGGTTCGATTCCTGGCGGGGATAGGGATTTTCTCTGCCTCGTGATGACTGGGTGTTGTGTGCTGTCCTTAGTTTAGTTAGGTTTAAGTAGTTCTAAGTTCTAGGGGACTGATGACCATAGATGTTAAGTCCCATAGTGCTCAGAGCCGTTTGAACCATTTTTTAGAAGGGGTTCAAGGCTTTCCTATTTTTAGTTAGTTGGTAAAATAACGTCGAAAAAGTAGTTAAGTTTACCATTGGAATTTTTATTCTACTCACAAAACATTGTTTATAAATTGCACTATTGATAAAAGGAAATATTTTAATACAGGATGATAAAAACCAACTGCGTTCAACAAAGATGTGAACGAATATTCCCTGAATGGGTTTCCAAGTTCTACAATGGATCGAAGGATGAGCTATGCCATATCACATCTATAATCTAGGTTTAAGTTAAGTTTCATAAAAGAGAAAACTATCAAAATGGTCTACAGTAACCCTCAATTATCTTTAATTGCTTATTTAACTTGACGTAAATTACAGTGGCTGATGTGGCTTCTCAATAATTATATAACAGAAAAATCATAGGATTTCTGATTTTAACTTCTCGTAGCAAATTTGAATACCATGAGATTTAATTGACGATCGACACTAGTATTACGCGAAAAGGGGGTTAACAGATAAGACTTCTGCAGTTCTGAGTGAAGCCTTATGACTCTTATGCGGCATAGCGTGCGTTCATTACCTTGTCGGTTTTTAGTCAGCGTCAGGGGGCGGCGGGCGGCGCAGCTCCACACACCTCGCCGTCTCGGAAGCAACTCTCTCTAACCTCCTTACTACAATTTACCGAAGTTGGTTTACGAAAAGCTATCTGTCTGTGTTTTCAACTGACCAATCAGGGTCTCAATGTTAATCTTAAGCTCTGCCTACAAAAATTCTGTCGATCCAATGAGAAACGTCATACTTTTCGTCGTGGGGCAATGTTTTTAATGTTTGCAACGTGATGTTAATCTTAAGCTCTGCCTACAAAAATTCTGTCTATCCAATGAGAAACGTCATACTTTTTGTCGTGGGGCAATGTTTTTAATGTTTGCAACGTAACAGAGACGCGTATAGTCTCACGCTAAAACTTGCAGCTGCTGTGGCCCTTACGTGTTATCGTAAGATCTACACTGTTCTTCTGGAGGGCTCTATCTTTTAACATGGGCTGAGGGGTGGTCTTGGCGGTCGGCGGGCAATGTGGGTGTGCCTTATCATAGGGCCTTCTAGCTTTCACGATTCTGCTCTCGACTTCTCTTCTCGTTTCTCCCTTCGGAACTGCGTCTGTTTCACGGTGGGAAGGTATGACATGCATTTAGGCGTTCTTGTTTTAGTCTGTGGTATTCCATTTGCTCACTCGTTGATCGTATAACTTTGGTTAATTTAATGTCAGGATTTATTCGGAGCTATGTGACATACTGCTGGATTTGCTATCATGTCAGGGTTTTCGTGGAAGGTGTTGAATTTGCCTGGCACCTTACAATCCTGTAAGATTCCACCCAACTGATCTTCTTGACAGTGAGTCGTTTGTGTAACTAAATCGTCCTGCATGTCCTCCGTTGGCGCTCCACATACACAGATAAGCACACCGGACCAAAGCTACTGATCTCGCTAATACTGTGTAACATCACCTCTAGTCTTGTGATACTAAACGCACCTTAGTTAGCTATGGCTATTAGCCCCTCTATACCAATAGAGCTATTACCGTGTGTCAATTAATTCTTAAAGAATAACCTTAGTTTGGAGCTACACCCTCGTCAGCATACTAAAGTTATTTGCCACTGAAAAACAATTTGAGCCACGATGTCTATTCCTTAAGATTCAGTTACTATTAAGCACTGCATTATACCGCGCTAACTAATACACGGTCCCCATTAATGGGACCACCCCCTAATCTGGACGTTAAAGTGCACTAAACACTCACAGACGGTATATGGTAGACTACCAGCAGACAGTACGTAAAAAGTGTCCGAGGGATACGGAAAACATTACAGTCGTTGTCATAAGGGGAAACGGAGCGATATGTTTGAAATCCAAAAGGGACGATCATTGGCTTTCGGACCAAGGGTGGAATCATATGTAAAACGGGTAAGTTTGTAAACTTAAAGCACACCGTGCACGGCAAAATGGCTCTATCCAAAACACTCGTCGAGGTAACTGTGGTGCACCACGGTCCCTAGATGTCAGGGATGAACGATGGATGCGGAGATGTAAACGGCCAAATAGAGGTGCAGCTGTTGAGCATATCACCGGCTAAAAGTGTCTCCTCAAGCTTCAGTATATGGGCCTCCGCAACAGGTGCATGGTCCATGCACTCATGCTGACTACTGTTCATGTAGTGGAATTTGCACTCCAGTACCGCGACTGGACGCCCACTGAGTGGCAACATGCGGCCTTTTGAGGTGAATCACGTTAGACATGCCATAAAATCCCTAAAATCAAAAACTTCTAGTGACTATGACAATATATTAACATATTTGATTAAACAGGGTGTCTCTGAGATTAGTAACATTTTAAGTCATTTTTGTAACCAATCCTTTATCAGTGGAACATTTCCTGAATGTTGAGATATGCTGAAATTAAGCCTTTGTATAAGAAAGGAAATAAAGGATTACCGTCAAAGTTCAGTTCAAGGGCCAGGTCCATCTGCGATAATGCAAGTTTGCCAGGAGAATTGCAATACCTCAAGGACACCTTCAAGAAAAATGGATACAGTAAGACACAAATAAGGAGAGCTCTGAAGACCGACCACAAGAAGGGAGAAGAGAGACCGGATGAAGACGAAGCAATGGACTGTGCGTTCTTCCCATACGCGGGTCCTCCGACGTCCAAGATCGCGAGAATTCTCAAGAAACATAAAGTGAAGGCCGTTTTCTGCGCAGCGAGAAAAATCAGAGACCTTCTCGGTTCAATCAAGGAACACAGTATTGACACCTTAGATTTCGAGGACACACAGAAAATATGCAGAACAAACGGATTTTGGGACTGTATTCAAAGAGTCCATAGAAAACATCCCTATATCCATCTCCTAATCTTCCTCCCTCCCCCAAAAATACCAAACATCTCGCCAACCTCAGGCAAGTACCAGACACACACAGAACATTCATCACATCACGCAAACACCCAAAAACTACAGAAATAACCATACACACAGGTACAAAGTCGAGTAAAAGCCGCAAGGCTACAAACTCCCACACACACTTCCCCAAAGAGGGGAAAGTATTAGATGACAGTGAGTCAGACGATATCCCGACACTTCGCCTGAAGATGATGGAGACGCATTCCATCGAAACGTTGCTACGAGACGACGACGCTACTCGACTGACAATCCGTGAAGACTTCATATATGAAATTCGCCGAGAAAGCCTGCACTCACAAATGGAATATTATCAAAGTCACAACTCGGATTTCTGAAGGGTTCCGATATTGAGAAGACTGTCTACACATACAGTGAGAATATTCTTAATGCATTAGACTGTAAATTACAGGCTACTGGCATATTTTGTGATCTCTCAAAGGCAATGACTGTGTAAATCACAACATACTTTTAAGTAGATTAGAATATTACGGTGCAACAGGAAATGCTGCAAATTGGTTCAAATCCTTTAACTCTGACAGAAAACAAAGAGTGTCAATAGGAAAGAGAGGTATATTAAGATATTAGGCGTCAACCAACAGGGAACCAATAACATGTGTTGTCCTCCAAGGTTGCCCCTTAGGGGCCCTTATTTTTTCTTGTCTATATCAATCACCTTTCATCAGTAACTTGTCCGCCCCCGGCACCTGATTGGTCAGCGTGACGGATTGTCATTCGTCTGGGCCCGGGTTCGATTCCCCGCTGGGTCGAAGAATTTTCTCCGCCCAGGGACTGGGTGTTGTGCTGTCCTCATCATCATCCTATCATCCTCATCGACTGCAGGTCGCCGAAGTGGCGTCAAATTGAACGACCAGCACACAGCGAATGGTCTGCCCGACGGGGGGTCCTAGCTATACGATTACATTACATACATCAGTAATATTACCATATGCTAAATTTGTTTTGTTTTAATATGATACAAACATTGCAATAAACAGAAAATCAATTATAGACTTAGAAAAGTTGACTAATGAAATTTTCTTAGACTTCCATAAATGGTTCCAAGGCAGTTCTCTGTCACTAAACCGTGAAAAAAAATACATATACTGTCCTGCCCGTATATGCCTAAAATATGACGACAAGCAGATAGAAGAAGGTGACAGTGTTAAATTCTTGGAATTACAGCTCGATAATAAATTTAACTGGGAGGAACATACCACACTGCTGGCGAAGCGCCTAAACAAATCTCTATTTGCTATGCAAATGCTGTCAGACACAGGTGATATAAAAAAAAAGCTAGCGTACTCTGCATATTTTCATTCCATAATGTCATACGGGATTATTTTCTGGGGTAACACATCAATCCGCGCTAAAGTATTCCGAGCCCAAAAACGTACAGTCGATTTCTTTGTGGTGTGAAATCAAGAACGTGCTACAGATGACTGTTTAAGGAACTGGGGATACAATATATTTATTGGTTACGTCATGCGCTAAGTATCAATTATGGCCTCGAGATCACAACATGGATAAAATAGCAAAAAGAATAACTTTCACAAAGATTTAAAGTCACTTACTTTTGCTCAGAAAGGTGTCCACAATCCATCAATACACATTTTCAATGCCACGCCAACAACCACAAAACGTTTAACTAATAATAAATTTCACTTTGAGAACATTCTAAAGCAGTTATTGGTGGCCAGCTCATTCTACTCCATTGAGGAATTTCTTAGCAGTGATGTGTTTATGTTATTGATAACATCACATAATGTGAATATTGTGTACAATCTGACTTTTGTACAGATTTTGTGCAATAAGGCGATTACTGTAAATAAGAGCTGTAAAATATTTCTTATTTTATTTGTCTACTTGATGATGCATGGTTAGAATAGCCTAAGAATAATCACATACATCTAAGTGTATTGAACATTTAATATTTGGTGATAACTTTAAATCCTTTTAATGTGCTTCAAATTCCACATCCGCAAGTGCAATTTCTTTTGGGATCTGTGGAAGGTACTGTAACATATTATTCCGTAAATATTTATTGTGTATTCTTGTTTTCTGACATGTTCCATATCCCAGAGGATCTCCTCACTATGGATTAGTTCGAATGAAAAGTAAAGTACACCTAATCTAATCTAATTAATCCCAAATTTCGCCGCACTGTCCTATCGTATATGTTTGTATTATGTCCCATATTGATATCTGCGATTATTTCAAGTGCGCTGTCCGTGGTGAGAGATAGTGCTTGAAATTTGGTATTCTGGATACTCTTTACATTGTGAATCTCGGAATATTGAGTTTCCTAACAATTTCCGAAACAGAATGTCCCATCGTGTAGTTCGAACTACCACTCCGCGTTCAGAACCTGTTAATTCCCCTCGTGCAGCCATAATCACGTTGGAAACCTTTTCACATGACTCACCTGAACACAAATGACAGTCCCGCAATGTACTGCCCTGTTGTATCTTATGTACGCGATACTACCGCCATCTGTACATGGGCGTAACGCTACAACATGACTTCTGTCACTCTAGTGTACGTAAAATAGTAGTTTCACGTCACTCAGACTTAGCTTTCACAAATTCACCTGGGCAACAGACCGTGGCACATTTGACCCTATAGCAGTTGTTTATCCAACAATGATGAGACTCACTGCTTCCCTGCGGTTTGCTTCGAGACGGTTTGCATGGGACACAAAAAAAATACATGTCCGAAAGCACCAAACTCACGTAATCGTGGAAATGGCACCATCAAGCAAAACTCCATTTCCCAAGAAGCGATTTTACACGTTGCCAAGGTCATTTCGATAACAAGAAATGTATTCGCAATTGCGAATATGATCAGACTCGAGCTACACAATATACTGGCGACAGTGAAAATTTGTGCCTGACTGAGACTCGAACCTGATTTTCCCGCTTTACGCGAGCGGTCGCCTTAACCTGTGCATGCATGCATGCCTCAAACACACTGCACAGTACTTCGTCAAACACAGGCGCTGCAATATGGTATTTCATGCCAAGACAAGACCCTGACAGTAATCGTATGTCTCTCCCTGTGCAGGAATCACAGCAATTGTGCGAATACCGAATACAGACACACGATGACATATGGATATCTGGGTCCGTCCTGGAAACTTGATCGGATGTCCAGCGTGGTTAAGGGGCCGTCCGCATACAGCGGGAAACCTGAGTTCGACTTCCCGCCCAACACAAGGTTTTATTGTCACCTATGTCCGCGCCCGGTAGCTGAGTGGTCAGCGCGACAAAATGTCAATCCTAGGGGCCTGGGCTCGATTCCCGGCTGGGTCGGACATTTTCTCCGCTCAGGGACTGGGTGTTGTGTGGTCCTAATCATCATAATTTCATCCCCGTAGACACGCAAGTCGCCTAACTGGCGTCAAATCGAAAGATTTGCACCCAGCGAACGGTCTACCGGACGGGTGGCCCTAGTCACACGACATTTTATTTATTGTCACCAATACTTTGTGCAGATGGAGTTTGACCATATTCGGAAGTCCGAATGCATTTCTTCTATGTCATACAGCTGTCGATCACAGCAATGTCTGCATGCATGTCTGAAGGACACTGCAGAGCGCAAAAACACAGGCACTGCAAGATCACGGTTTCTATTACACTGCAGAATTTTCGCTGAGAAGGTCTTACACATCTAACGTACAGTCCTGATATCTCCCCTTGCTGTTTCCACTTTTTGAGCACCGAAAAAGACATTCGTCGCCGTCGATTTGCTTTGGATGAAGAGGTGCATGCTTGGGCACATTCCTCGTCGTGTAGGTAACAGCAAACATTCTTCCTTGAAGGAATTGTCTGTCGTGTCTCACAATGGGATAAATCTATGGCAGGAATTTTTGAAATAACAAAGAGTTTACTTAATTTTTTTCCATCCGTCCCCTTTCGTTTGCTTGCCACTTACACAATCTGATTTCTGTACCAGTTGTAGGTTGCGATTATATAGCGCGATTCAGCTGCCGCTACCTGTGGGTTTTATGCAACCCACAACACCTTCAAAAACCATACATGCCCACTGCGTGCAAACTGTTAAATGGAAATGAAGTCCCATGCTTCTTTACAGAGCGTAGGGGAACGATGTGGGAGACCCGCACCGCCGTACTATGCAAGGTCCTAGTGAAGGTGGTTTGCCATTGCCTTCCTCCGACCGTGATGGGGATGAATGATGATGATGAAGACGACACAACAACACCCCACCGGGAATCGAACCCGGGACCCCGTGCTCGGGAAGCGAGAACGCTACCGCGAGACCACGAGCAGGAAACTGTTAGTCCTATGGAAAAAACCAACAGGATATTCGCACATGAAATTTAAGGTAGTTAATTTTTGTGCACATCAACAAAAGCAAAACGAGAATAATGGAATGTAGTCTAATTAAATCAGGTGATGCTGAGGGTATTACATTAGGAAATGAGACACTTAAAGTAGTAAATGAGTTTTGCTACTTGGGGAGCAAAATTACTGATGGCCGAAGTAGAGAAGATATAAAAGGTAGACTGGCTATGGCGAAGAAAGCGTTTCAGAAGAAGAGAAATTTGTTAACATCGAGTATAAATTTAAGTGTCAGGAAGTCGTTTCTGAAAGTATTTGTATGGAGTGTAGCCATGTGTGGAAGTGAAACATGGACGGTAAATAGTTTGGACAAGAAGAGAATAGAAGCTTTCGAAATGTGGTGCTACAGAAGAATGCTGAAGATTAGATGGGTAGATCACATAACTAATGATGAGGTATTGAACAGAATTGGGGAAAAGAGGAGTTTGTGGTACAACTTGACTAGAAGAAGGGGTCGGTTGGTAGGACACATTCTGAGGCATCAAGAGATTACCAATATAGTTCTGGAGGGAAGCGTGGAGGGTAAAAATCGTAGATTGAGACCAAGAGATGAATACGGTAAGCAGAATCAGAAGGATGTAGGTTGCAGTAGGTACTGGGAGATGAACAGATATTCGGACATGAAGAGGCTTGCACAGGATAGAGCACCATGGAGAGTTGCAGAAACCAGTCTCTGGACCGAAGACCACAACAATAATTTTTGATCTGGGGTAAGTTTTCGCTGGAGGCTACGGTTTTCAAGTTATTAAAGGAAATCGCGTTTGAAGGTCACTTTCATACGTTTTTCTTTAATTAACCGGAAACTACGGATTCCACTGGAAACGTATCGAAGTACAACATTTAATTAAATTAAATTTCCTACAGAAAAACCGTCCATTTTTTTCTTTAGGACAGTTTGGCATAGGGAGCAAGAAAGTGCGAACATTTGCTCGTGGTACCCTATGTGTACAAAACGTTGGTTAAGAAAAAATATGCTGTGAGCTTTGATCTCAGCATCTGAAGGGAAAAGTAGTATAATTCCTGGGATGATGCGACGCTTGTTTCGTGCAGGGTGCAGCTGTACCCCGTGCAGGCGGCAGCGGCCGCTGCTCCTGCCGCGGTGGGCGTCGGCGCAGTCCAGTACCCCGCTGGAGCCGCCGTTCCTGCCACGGTCGGCACGGTCCAGTACCCAGCTGTTCCTGCCACAGTCGGTGCTGCCCAGTACCCAGCTGTTCCTGCAACTGTCAGCGCGGCGCAATATCCAGCAGCGGCGCCCCTGTACCCAGCTGGTGCTCCTGTCACGGTCGCCACTGCCCAGTACCCTGCCGCAGCGGCCGTCCCGGCCTACTCCACCCCCGTGGTCGCCCCCGCTGCGGCCCCCGCAGCAGCCGTGCAGCCGCTGGTGATCCCGTATGCTGCCAGCGCCACCTCGACCGCCACGGTGCACGGCGGCACGCCGTTCAAGCTGCTCTTCTCGCGCTTCCCGCCGCTGCTGGAGGGCTTCGTCCAGCGCATGCAGAACTACTTCTCCACCTACAACCACCCCACCACTGTGCTCTTCCCGGCGCCTGCGCCTGCGCCCGCCCCCGCACCCCTGCCGTTCCCCATTCCGCTGCCGGCTCCCGCCCCCGCGCCCGCTCCCGCCCCTGCTCCCGCCCCCGCGCTGCCTCCGGCGTTGCCAGCAGTCCCCGTGGTCCCCGTAGCGCCTGCAGCACCAGTTTTTCCACCGCAGCCGGATTTCCCCGCCGCCTCCGACGAGGAGGCGTCAGCTGCAGCCACCACGACCACCACCGAGGCGCCTACGACGACCACCACGACACCAGCGCCCACTACCACCACCACGACCACCACCACCACTACGACTACACCGCCACCTCCTCCCCCACCTGCCCCACCGTCGCCACCACAACAGCCGGAGAACGGCGGCTTCGACTTCGAGTCTGCAGGGGGCGGCGGCGTTGGTGACGTGGCCAGTGGAGGGTACTCATACGAGCCTCCGGCGCGCAACCCCTTCAACTACCCAATCAGGCCCAGGACTTTCAGGCCGAACCAGCCGCAGGGGGGACGCGGGGGATACTTCTACAACAGGCGGTGACCACGGCTCAAGAATGAATTACTACATGAACTATGCTGCAAGTACACACTGTGATCTGATACCGTTATATCGATACCTGCTATTACTGATACTAAAAGTAGTTACTCCACAGGCTAACCCTCCAGAAAAAGGGTCAACACTCCGGACTTTTTTCGTGGACAGTAGGTATCAGCAGCTACTAAGACAGACAGATGGAGGGATGTTTGTCTTTAGGCTGCTTAACCGCATGATCAGTATTACCCTTCTGATAACATCCAAAATTTTGCTGTGAGAGAAATGAAAATAACAAAAATATTAGAAGCAAACTGGAATAGAAAAAACGATGGTCTGAAGTACAAATTGGATGAGGTACTTGAAATATGGACGTTGATGTCCACTTGATTAAAAGCAGGTTAGAAAGTTTTCTTCTGCTTAACAGCTTAAAGGTTAGCTTCGTTCCCTTACAAAAGAAGTGATATGTTTTCTGCGCCATTACCTAATAGAGAGAGCAACTCTCCTGCAAAACTATGCCGTGCACTCTATCTCATCATCAAAAAAACTATCTGCGGATAGATGTGAGCGTAGGCTTCTGCTTCCGCGATCATCTTCAACAAAACGTTCCAGGAAATATGACAAAATCGTCTTGTCGTTTACTGTAAATAAGTCACCCTGATGAAGGCCACTTTCAACAGCGACCGAAACGTTAGTTTTAGAAACAACATGGTGCCGCAGACGCAGACCCGCAAACGTTTTAGTGAAGATCTTGGTTATTGTTGTCAACAACCCAAGAGTATTCTCCTTGACAAAGGCATCGCTGAACCCAAGAGCTGACTAGGGCTTCCCTGCTGCCCAGTTTGGCTGGTGAATATGCTACTTCATGAACCAATGTATCCTATTCCGTTTCACAATGGTGTCATACCTCTGTAAAAACACAGAACCATGATGAAGAACTGCCTTTCATTTCCATGGTTTTAGCTCAATCTAAAAAAGTATGTATCTGGGATGACCTTCCGTTTTGTAACTATTAGAGGAGTGAACTACCCAGAGCGGTTTCATTCCCTATTCTTTTACGTTCTTTCCCAACAGAGAAGGAAAAAGACTATCTCTAAAAGATGATGCTGTGAGCTGCATTTATAAATTTGTTCCCTGTGTACATTACTGACTTCTGTCTGCTGCCATCCCAAGGACTACTATGGTACTTGCCAAACTGCTGTAATTGGCACCAGGTGCACCAACACTTGATCGAACAATACATGGCTAGTTAAAGAGAGAGCGTAAATAACAAACCAACGCTGTGATCTAAGCTAAAAAGCTTTCCTAGAGCAATATATTGCAGAAACTTTTCTAAGCATCTATTAAGTTTTAGTTTGCACTCTCACAGATAAGTTAGTATTTACACAACGAATGTTACTGAAATCTATTGCTCGTAGAACCTGAGGAACGTAACTGGGGCAGACATGAAACGTGTAATTCGGCTAAATACCAAACAAATTCTCTCTTGTGAAAACTGTGATATTCATTAACCGTTTCCTCGAAATAGTCGGGATGAAATAGTTCGCTATGCATTTATCAGATACCTTCACTTTGGTCAGCGCAGTAAATCAAAAGAAATCAAAATGCCACCTTACTATTTTTCCCCTACATTTAGATAATCGAATGCAACTATTCGCTATACGCGCGCACACACACACACACACACACACACACACACACACACACACATCAATATGTGAAACTGTCATTGCTATAAACGAACTCAAATTCATAACCTGTTGAAGTATCGTAGCAACAGTATTCATTTTCATTTTACGAATTACAGAATGTGCCACATATATTACAATGGATGCTGTTCCTCATGAAATTACTTTTAGTTTCAGGAAGTCATTCTGCTAACTGATCAGTAATAAAAGAGAAATGTTTAATCAGGCATTTAGTGATATACACGAACGGCAGATTGTCCCAGCATTGATAAAATAATCGTTGTGGCCTACAGGCTACTTGTAATAATGACGTCGATGTTTAGACCTGTGTAGCAGGATGAATACGTGACAGCTAAATCATTTTGTATATCAGTTGACAATTGAGACGAGACAGCTAAATTCCATCACCTGCATTATTACTGTCACTCTTGTGAGAACATCCAAAATTTTGCTGTGAGAGAAATGAAAATAACAAAAATATTCGAAGCAAAATGGAATAGTAAAAATGATGGTTCGAAGTACAAATTGGATGAGGTATTTGAAATGTCGTTGATGTCCATTCGTTCTGAAAGCCGCAGACAAACATTTTCTTTCTGTTCCTTTTTTTTAATAATGTCAATTGACTGACTTCTATATAACATTCTATTACTATACGACGTTTCATTTGGTGTTTCTCGTTATTGTCACTTTTCAGAACATTTGGGTAATATCAGGGTAACTTTTAAGGCAATAAATTCCTGTGTATGCCTAGAGGTGTGTTTCTTTGTTGATGTCGAAGGAAGAGAATCAAGCAATGTGTAATGAACGCAAAGTCAGAGAGTTTGCTTGCCTGTTCAGCAATATAAATACACTATTTTTAAAAGCAAAAATCAGTTTTAGCTAATCAGTGTGCATTTGATCGACGCTTTAGCGCTTGTGATCCAATTAATCCAGTTATTCCTAATCTGATAGCAACTGCAACAAGACATGTTATGTCTCTAAAATTCACTCTGCAAACATGCTGTGAATATGGTATTAATAGCTGACGCTTTATCTAATCATAAGTATCACAAAACGAATGATTATTCATGTACTGGGTTCCTCATTTGTTAAGTAAACTATTAATCGTAAGTGTTGATGTTTCATAAGTTCTATATGTAAATGTGAAATGTAAATAAAATCGTATTTAATTACCTAATAGTTTGTTGTATGAAGTGCTTTCTCTTTATCTTCTTGCCGTGTCATCGCACTTCAGTACCACACTACTCTAACATACCAAAAATACTCCACCATCATACAGTCTGAATATCCACAGGATTTACCTGCCTCCATTCTCTGTGCGCTGAACGAACGTTGATTCACTTCTAATTACACCTACGTCTGCGACGACGTACCTCACTCTCGTAGACTGATGAAGGGGAGAGGGAATGATTCCTTCTCATCGAAACACCGGTAAAAGGGATGGAGGAAAGAAGATAGAATGACGACCACTAGTTCAGAATCCTGGGACTAATCGGAAAGTGTGTTAACTTGATATGTACAAGATGAGCCAAAATATTATGAACACAAGCTGCAGAGCATGTTTGTCCACCACTGGAACGCAGTACAGCAGTGATTCTACATGGTATAAATTCGACAAGTCGTTGGTAGATTTCCCGAGGTATGTGACACCAGACGTCACAGGTCACACAATTCCTGTAGATTAAGTGTCAGTGGTTGGTGGCTGCGGGGCTGTAGAATTTGGTGTTCGAGACATCACAGTGAATTGACTATGATGCTGCTCAAACTACTGAAACAAGATTCCGACCTTGTGACACAAACATTTATCCAGCTCCAAGATACCATCGACGTCGGCGATTATATCAATCATGAAGGGACGCAGGTGGTCCAGCTTAAAGACAGACGTAGAGCAAAGTGCATTCTTATACTTAAACACATATATCTCCAAAACTATTACAACCAAGATAGTAAAATTTGAGACTATTATGTCATTCCGTGCAATTTTTGATTGAAAATGTGCATCGATATACATATATAAGGATTTGAATTTTTAATAACCGTTGTTTCTGTAATATACCTTTTCTCGTAAACTAATCAAACAATAAAACTTCAAGGGCACAGTTTACTTCTGCATAAGAATCTAATAAAACGTGTGGAGCAGATTTTTGTTTAAGGTCGTAGTTGTTTAGAAAGAAATTTTTCAGTTTTGCGTTAGTCAGGACTACTCTATTTTTCTGAAATTTTAAAGGTGAACATTTCTCAGAGAAAAGATAACGGAAAGTTGCTACACACGATTGTTCAATAAGTAATTCTTAAGAACTATGCCAAGTTTTAGAATGTTAGCTTTTGTAGTTCCTGAGAAAGGTATATTACAGCTCAAAAAAGTCATTTTACAGGAATTCGCAATTAATTTTTTTATTTCAATTTTTGATAGTATTGCTATACCTTTAGTGACTAATGCTACCCGTATACATAATCTTTATTTTCCTTCTCGTCTTCCTGGCTTAATGTCTTCCCCTGCGTCCCTTGCCTAGCCAACTTTTGTATTTTTTCTTCTGCCGCCTAAGCTTTGTCCAGTGGCATTTCATCGATGCTTCTGAGTATCTTCAATATGAATGCACCTGGATGGAAGAGTAGTCCCTGCAGGCATTTAATCCTATCTACATTTCTACTACTGAACACTGTGCAGCTTTCTTCACAACAACTGAGGACAAAAATACTGTTACTGGACAAAACATCCATATAAGGTGATTGTATCTCTCGTTTTATTCTGTTTTTTCTCATGTATACATTTTTTCAGCAGTGCTGCTATACAACTCGTCTTTGGCACTGTACAAAGCATCATCAATTCGTTCACTCATTTTCTTCTTCAATGAATGCAGTGGCTTTGTCAAAAATTGTTATTTAAATTCCCTGGACCTTTTACAGGTGAAATTCAACGTTTCCTTACTTTTTGTAATATGCGTCCACTGTTATGACACATTTCGAGTAAAACAGGTTAATATATTCAAAACCAAAAACTGAAATAAGTTTGTAACACGTACCATTAGAAAAACACGTTGTAAACAAAGGAGCAAGCAAAGATAATCTTTCTCACAGCCTTCTAAACTCATCTGCCGTTCGTTTCGAAAGCGTGAACCGAAAACTAACTGACAAAAAATTTCTAGCTTAGAGAAGGTGTGAATCACAGCATAGAAAGAGGGGTGTGTGGCAGGCGTAGGCACCCAAAAAACTTGAAACTTCCTGGCAGATTTAAACTGTGTGCCTGACCGAGACTCGAACTCGGGACCTTTGCCTTTCGCGGGCAAGTGCTCTACCATCTGAGCTACCGAAGCACGACTCACGCCCGGTACTCACAGCTTTACTTCTGCCAGTATCTCGTCTCCTACCTTCCAAACTTTACAGAAGCTCTCCTGCGAACCTTGCAGAACTAGCACTCCTGAAAGAAAGGATACTGCGGAGACACGGCTTAGCCACAGCCTGTGGGAGGTTTCCAGAATGAAATTTTCACTCTGCAGCGGAGTGTGCGCTGATATGAAACTTCCTGACAAAGGTCCCGAGTTCGAGTCTCGGTCGGGCACACATTTTTAACCTGCCAGGAAGTTTCATATCAGCGCACACTCCGCTGCAGAGTGAAAATCTCACTGTGGAAACCCAAAAAACTTTTTTAAAACATCTTTCCAGCCAGAATTCGATTATGGAACTTTGCAAAGCAATTCTTAAAGAACCAATCTAATAAATTAGGAATCGAAAAATTTAATTTTTTCACAATTTTGCCCTACATCTGCGTTTAATGTACATGTCGTTCACAGCTACCATAATGCCTTTGATTATTACCGCTTGTCCCATGGAGGCCCAGATGAACGTCCCTGGGCCCCCCCTCCCTCCCCAATAGCATAGTATTGCTCCCACCAGTCTGCATCTGAGGAGCAGTGCATGTTTCGAACAGCCTCTCACCTGGATGACAGCTTATCCAGACATCACAATGATGGAGCAAGAAACGTGACTCATCCGATCAGGCGTCGAGTTTGCGTTGGTCCAGTCTCGATAATTCCTTGCCCTCCGCAGTCGTAATTGGCGATGTCACCATGGGAACAAGTGGGGATAATTTCCTGTAGAACCCCATCTTCACCAATATGGTCTGAACGGTGGGCTCCAAAACAACGTGTGCCTGCACCAGAATTGTAATCTGTCGTCATATATACCACAGATCACCCTCTACCCAGCTTCATAGAGTGAAAAGCCTCCGTCCTCCACATTGTGGAATGAGGCGTGGGAGTCTAAGTCCTAGTCCACGCCGGAACAATGTTGCGGATCTTTGTTACGGTGCTGCCCCGATTCAGTGACTCGCATCTGTTCAGTGACAGCCCCACAACAAAGATTCTTGTTCACATTACACTAGGCAGCTCTGCTCGAAATGTCTCGGGAACTAGCTTACGCAGGTTTGTTTCGCTTTTATTTCTGATTAAAAATCTAAATAAACGAAAACGGAAAAGATGGTGGACACGGAAGCTATTCACTGCTACCAATGAAACACGCCGTGATCTCCTGGATGCGTTGAAACTGGAAGATGACAGTGATTTTGACAATTTTTTAAGGCTGACACCCAGTAAATTTGACCCTCTGCAAATCGTGGGATGCGAAATCAGTAAATAATACACGAATTTTAGAATTTCGATTTCACCATCGTGACACTTGCATCCAGGCTCTGAAAATGGCTCTGAGCACTACGGTACTTAACTTCTGAGGTCACCAGTCACCTAGAACTTACAACTACCGAAACCTAACTAACCTAAGGACATCACACACATCAATGCCCGAGGCAGGATTCGAACCTGCGACGTAGCGGTCGCGCGGTTCCAGACTGTAGCGCCTAGAACCGCTCGGCAACACCGGTCGCTTGCATCCGGTCTTCGATACCTTGCTAGTGGAGATTCGTTTACAAGACTCATGTCTACTCTCAACATTTCTAAGCGAAGTATGTCTTTATACGTCCCAGGAGTGTGAGAATCCATCAACAGTGTTTGCAAAGCATACATCAAGGAACGTCGAAAACTCCCATTGTTTTTGTAACTCAGATTCGATATTTCTTTTTTTAATCTTTTGTACGTATTAAAACTTAGTAAATCATAGTATATGTCCGCCTCGGTAGCTGAGTGATCAGCGTGGGAGAATGCCATGCAAGGAGTCCGCGTTTGATTCCCGGCTGGATCGGAGATTTTCTCTGCTCGGGTATTGGGTATTGTGCTGTCTTCATCATCATATCGTCCTCATCGACACGCAAGTCGCCGAAGTGGCGTCAACTAAAAAGACTTCCACCAGGTGACCGGTTTACCCGAAGGGAGTCCCTGGCCTCACGACATTTCATTTCACAATGCCTGAAAATGGAATAAAATAGCCGGCCGAAGTGGCCGTGCGGTTAAAGGCGCTGCAGTCTGGAACCGCAAGACCGCTACGGTCGCAGGTTCGAATCCTGCCTCGGGCATGGATGTTTGTGATGTCCTTAGGTTAGTTAGGTTTAATTAGTTCTAAGTTCTAGGGGACTAATGACCTCAGCAGTTGAGTCCCATAGTGCTCAGAGCCATTTGGAATAAAATAACATTATATTATGAAACGTAATAATGTACAGTATGAACTAACCACGTCAGACGACGACAACAGTAACACTGCCGACTACATGCCAGAATGAACAAAACGTCCTCCGAACACGTCCACACCTGCAACGTTCTCCAAAGTTGCAAAGTTGCTTCACATGGGAACATGTTGCCCGTCCGTATCGCAGCAGTGCCGATTTAGATTCTGTGCTGCAGCGCAAAAAAAAAAAAAAAAAAAAAAAAAAAAACACTAGCCTTTAACAGATTGTAGCCCATCGTGATTTTACCGTGCTTCAACTATTTTCCTTTGATGCTCACGACATTAGCACGCGGATAGCCGACCCACCTTGCCGAGATGCCTATTCCCAGGAGCCAGACTATAGCGTTCTGCCCTTCGTCAAAGTCAGGTATATCAATGGATTACCCCATCCTTGGCCAGTATTGTTGCTGGAATGATTACCCAGTCTCCTCCATCCCCATATATACCTTCCTTGCAATCCCGCAACTCCACCAGGCAGCGTTCAACGTAGCGGTGGGCAGCTGCCATAATGCCTTGACTCCTTTATCCGCTGCAAGATTATCCAGTAAAGCCCACTACAAGTGTAGAAAAGATAATATTATTGTTCGTAATAGAGTTAATTTACTCTTCCTTAATCGAAAGTGCACATTAGATAACGACTCTGACTGCATAAAGACAACACATCGTACATGCTCTACTATTCTACATCTAATCACATCTGAAGCACCCTAACAACCCTGCACAATTAGACGAACCCATTTACCCTCAATCTTGTTCGTAGGCGGTTCTAGCCGCAGCGGGATTCCGTAAGAAAAGTGACGCCTTGCAATCGGTGGTCGTACAATGGACCAGTTTAATAAGCCACGGCAGCAAAATACTAACCCGAATTCTTTACAGACGAATGGAAAAACTTGTAGAAGCCGACATCGGGAATGATCAGTCTGAATTCCGTAGAAATGTTGGAACATATGAGGCAATACTGACCCTACGACTTATCTTAGAAAATAGATTTAGGAAAGGCAAACCTACGTTTCTAGCATTTGTAGACTTAGAGAAAGCTTTTGACAATGTTGATTGGAATACTCTCTTTCAAATTCTGAAGGTGGCAGGGGTAAAATACAGGGATCGAAAGGTTATTTACAATTTGTACAGAAACCAGATGGCAGTTGTAAGAATCGAGGGGTATGAAAGGGAAGCAGTGATTGGCAAGGGAGTGAGACAGGGTTGTAGCCTATCCCCGATTTTATTCAATATGTATATTGCGCAAGCAGTAAAGGAAACAAAAGAAAAATTCGGAGTAGGTATTAAAATCCATGGAGAAGAAATAAAAACTCTGACTTTCGCCGATGACATTGTAATTCTGTCAGAGACAGCAAATGACCTAGAAGAGCAGCTGAACGAAATGGAGAGTGTCTTGAAAGGAGGATATAAGATGAACATCGACAAAAGCAAAACGAGGATAACGGAATGTAGTCGAATTAAATCGGGTGATGCTGCGGGAATTAGATTAGGAAATGAGACGCTTAAAGTAGTAAATGAGTTTTGCTATTTGGGGAGCAAAATAACTTATGGTGGTCGAAGTAGAGAGGATATAAAATGTAGACTGGCAATGGCAAGGGAAACGTGTCTGAAGAAGAGAAATTTGTTAACATCGAGTATAGATTTAAGTGTCAGGAAGTCGTTTCTGAAAGTATTTGTATGGAGTGTACACCCATGTATGGAAGTGAAACGTGGACGATAAATAGTTTAGACAAGAAGAGAATAGAAAGCTTTCGAAATGTGGTGCTACAGAAGAATGCTGAAGATTATATGGGTGCATCACATAACGAATAACGAGGTACTGAACAGAATTGGAGATAAAAGAAATTTGTGGCACAACTTGACTAGAAGAAGGGACCGGTTGGTAGGACATGTTCTGAGGCATCAAGGGATCACCAATTTAGTATTGAAGGGCAGCGTGGAGGGTAAAAATCGTAGAGGGAGACCAAGACTTGAATACACTAAACAGATTAAGAAGGATGTAGGTTGCAGTAGGTACTGGGAGATGAATAAGCTTGCACAGGATAGAGTAGCATGGGGAGCTGCATCAAACCAGTCTCTGGACTGAAGACCACAACAACAATATTCTCTAACTCTTCCGCAGAAATGATATACTTATCTTAAGATGGAATGTCAGTTTTAACAAATAGAATAGAAGCTGTGGACATGAAAATACACGAAATATTTCGGTACTGATTAGTAAGATCTAGGAAAAGGAAAATACATTATCATCTGACTCCAGATTTAGGCTAGAAATTAAATTGAACTAAATGCACACTTGCTCATCACACCTTGCGGCCGGCCGGAGTGGCCGTGCGGTTCTAGGCGCTGCAGTCTGGAACCCAGCGACCGCTGCGGTCGCTGGTTCGAATCCTGCCTCGAGCATGTATGTGTGTGATGTCCTTAGGTAGTCAGGTTTAATTAGTTCTAAGTTCTAGGCGACTGATGACCTCAGAAGGTAAGTCGCATAGTGCTCAGAGCCATTTGAACCATTAGACCCAGACCTTGCATACAGTGCGCACCTGGTCAGGAGCAATCAACATTAAGAAAAATCTCATGATTGATACAAAACCCATGAAGTCATCTTTCATTGAATTTATGTTCAGAAATAGAATAAGTAATGAAAGGAATTGTTGTAGAGTTCAGTGTGGTTTCATGCTGCTCTATACTCTACCCTGTGCAAGACCCTTCCTCTGAATAACTACTGCAACTTACATTCTTCTGGTTCTCCTTACTGTATTCATCTTTTGGTCTCCCTCTACCATTTTAACCCCCTACCCCAAACACACACACAAACAATTTGCTCCAGCACTAAACTGATGACACCTTCATGTCTCAGAATGGATCCTGCCAACCGATCCCTTCTTCTTCGAATCAGGTTGTGCCACATATTGCTTTTCTCCCCATTTGCCTTCAGTACCTCCTCATTAGTTACGTGATATATCCATCTAAACTTCATCATTCTTCTGTAGCATTACGTTTCAAAAGCTTCTATGCTCTTACGCTTTTTAATTCTTTCTTAGAATTTGAAATCCTTCTTAGGAGCCTAAATTTTTTTCTCCTTGTTGCAACATCTTTACATCTGCTACATCTAAGTTCTTTGACCACAGCCCACATGTTTGTATGTAAACATAGTGTATTTCAAGAGTGCACATCATAATAGTGTAATATGAAGCTGTTGTTGTTGTTGTGGTCTTCAGTCCCAAGACTGGTTTGTGGCAGCTCTCCATGCTACTCTATCCTGTGCTAGGTTCTTCATATCCCAGTACCTACTGCAGCCTACATCCTTCTGAATCTGCTTAGTGTATTCATCTCTTGGTCTCCCTCTACGATTTTTTCCCTCCATGCTGCCCTCCAGTACCAAATTGGTCATACTTTGATGCCTCAGAACATGTCCTACCAACTGATCCCTTCTTCTAGTCAAGTTGTGCCACAAACTCCACTTCTCAACAATTCTATTCACTACCTCCTCATTAGTTATGTGATCTACCCATCTAATCTTCAGCATTCTTCTGTAGCACCACATTTCGAAAGCTTCTATTCTCTTCTTGTCTAAACTATTTATCGTCCATGTTTCACTTCCATACATGGCTACACTCCATGCAAATACTTTCAGAAACGACTTCCTGACACTTAAATCAATACTCGATGTTAACAAATTTCTCTTCTTCAGAAACGCTTTCCTTGCCATTGCCAGTTTACATTTTATATCCTCTCTACTTCGACCACCATCAGTTATTTTGCTCCCCAAATGGCAAAACTCCTTCACTATTTTAAGTGTCTCATTTCCTAATCTAATTCCCTCAGCATCACTAGACTTAATTCGACTACATTCCATTATCCTCGTTTTGCTTTTGTTGATGTTCATCTTATATCCTCCTTTCAAGACACTGTCCATTCCGTTCAACTGCTCTTCCAAGTCCTTTACTGTCTCTGACAGAATTACAATGTCATCGGCAAACCTCAAAGTGTTTATTTCTTCTCCATGGATTTTAATACCTACTCCGAACTTTTCTCTTGTCTCCTTTACTGTTTGCTCACTATACAGATTGAATAGCATCGGGGAGAGGCTACAACCCTGTCTCACTCCCTTCCCAACCACTTCTTCCCTTTCATGTCCATCGACTCTTATAACTGCCATCTGGTTTCTGTACAAATTGTAAATAGCCTTTCGCTCCCTGTATTTTACGCCTGCCACCTTCAGAATTTGAAAGAGAGTATTCCTATCAACATTGTCAAAAGCTTTCTCTAAGTCTACAAATGCTAGAAACGTAGGTTTGCCTTTACTTAATCTTTTTTCTAAGATAAGTCGTAGGGTCAGTATTGCCTCACGTGTTCCAACATTGCTATGGAATCCAAACTGATCTTCCCCGAGGTCAGCTTCTACCAGTTTTTCCATTCGTCTCTAAAGAATTCGCGTTAGTCTTTTGCAGCTGTGACTTATTAAACTGATAGTTCGGTAATTTTCGCATCTGTCAACACCTGCTTTCTTTGGGATTGGAATTATTATATTCTTCTTGAAGTCTGAGGGAATTTCACCTGTCTCATACATCTTGCTCACCAGATGGTAGAGTTTTGTTAGGCCTGGCTCTCCCAAGGCTGTCAGTAGTTCTAATGGAATGTTGTTAACTCCAATGACTTTGTTTCGACTTAGGTCGTTCAGTGCTGTGTCAAACTCTTCAAGCAGAATCATATCTCCCATTTCATCTTCATCTACATCCTCTTCCATTTCCATAATATTGTCCTCAAGAACATCGCCCCTGTATAGACCCTCTATATACTCCTTCCACCTTTCTGCTTTCCCTTCTTTGCTTAGAACTGGGTTTCCATCTGAGCTCTTGACATTCTTGCAAGTGGTTCTCTTTTCTCCAACGGTCCCTTTAATTTTCCTGTAGACAGTATCTATCTTACCCCTCGTGAGATAAGCCTCTACATCCTTACATTTGTCCTCTAGCCATCCCTGCTAAGCCATTTTGCACTTCCTGTCGATCTTATTTTTGAGACGTTTGTATTCCTTTTTGCCTGTTTCATTTACTGCATTTTTATATTTTCTCCTTTCCTCAATTAAATTGAGTATCTTTCTGTTACGCAAGGATTTCTACTAGACCTCGTCTTTTTACTTACTTAATCCTCTGCTGCCTTCCCAATTTCATTCCTCAAAGCTACCCATTCTTCTTCTAATGTATTTCTTTCCCCCATTCCTGTCAATTGTTCCCTTATGCTCTCCCTGAAACTCTGTACAATCTCTGGTTCTTTCAGTTTATCCAGGTCCCATCTCCTTAAATTCCCACCTTTTTGCAGTTTCTTCAGTTTTAATCTACAATTCATAACCAATAGATTGTGGTCAGAGTCCACATCTGCCCCTGGAAATGTCTTACAATTTAATATCTGGTTCCTAAATCTCTGTCTTACCATTATATAATCTATCTGAAACCTTTTAGTATCTCCAGGGTTCTTCCATGTATACAACCTTCTTTCATGATTCTTGAACCAAGTGTTAGCTATGATTAAGTTATGCTCCGTGAAAAATTCTACCAGGCGGCTTCCTCTTTCATTTCTTAGCCCCAATCCATATTCACCTACTACGTTTCCTTCTCTTCCTTTTCCTAGTGTCGAATTCTAGTCACCCATGACTATTAAATTTTCGTCTCCCTTCACTACCTGAATAATTTCTTTTATCTCATCACACATTTCATCAATTTCTTCGTCATCTGCAGAGCTAGTTGGCATGTAAACTTGTACTACTGTAGTAGGCGTGGGCTTCGTGTCTATCTTGGCCACAATAATGCGTTCACTGTGCTGTTTGTAGTAGCTTACCCGCACTCCTATTTTTTTATTCATTATTGAACCGACTCCTGCATTACCCCTATTTGATTTTGTATTTATAGCCTTGTATTCACCTGACCAAAAGTCTTGTTCCTCCTGCCACCGAACTTCACTAATTCCCACTATATCTAATTTTAACCTATCCATTTCCCTTTTTAAATTTTCTATCCTACCTGCCCGATTAAGGGATCTGACATTCCACGCTCCGATCCGTAGAACGCCAGTTTTCTTTCTCTTGATAAGGACGTCCTCTTGAGTAGTCCCCGCCCGGAGATCCGAATGGGGGACTATTTTACCTCCGGAATATTTTACCCATCATCATTTAATCATACAGTAAAGCTGCATGCCCTCGGGAAAAATTACGGCTGTAGTTTCCCCTTGCTTTCAGCCGTTCGCAGTACCACAACAGCAAGGCCGTTTTGGTTAGTGTTACAAGGCCATATCAGTCAATCATCCAGACTTTTGCCCCTGCAACTACTGAAAAGGCTGCTGCCCTCCGTTGTGGTTGCACCTACGGTACGGCTATCTGTATCGTTGAGGCACGCAAGCCTCCCCACCAACGGCAAGGTCCATGGTTCATTGGGGGGGGGGGGGGGGGGGGGACGTGAAAATGACAATAAGTGTGTAACTGAGTGGCAAAACTATCACCACAGCATAACTGTAATAATGGTGCTTCATCTTTATGTAAGTACAGATAAATTTTTGTCAAATGCTGCCTTACCACTTACAATTGTCCCACTTGTATCTGTGTAGTCACCGGCAAATAATTTTTTTCTATTTATACAGCGATCTCCAAGAGTATAAACATGTACATGAATGTATAAACACCTGAAGATGGACGTAAGCCCGAGACCGGTCGTGTGACAAATAAATAACCTTCTATTGTGACTGGTAGCGGATATTTTTCTACACCCCATATAGGAACAGTCACGGAGTTCGACAGCCTCCACTATGGATAAAATTCAGGTAACACGTAGGTTTTTTTAAATTAAAATACAGATCGTAGCTACGTTTGAACATTTTATTTCGGTTGTTCCAGTGTGATACATAAACCTTTGTGAACTTATCATTTCTGAGAACGCATGCTGTTACAGCGTGATTACCTGCAAATACCACACTAATGCAATAAAAGCTCAAAATGATGTCCGTCAGCCTCAATGTTTAACGACATTCCTCTCAACAGCGAGTAGTTCGCCTTCCGTAATGTTCGCACATGCACTGACAATGCGCTGACGCATGTTGTCAGGCGTCGTCGATGGATCACGATAGCAAATATCCTTCAACTTTGCCTACAGAAAGAAATCCGGGGACTTCAGATCCGGTGAACGTGCGGGCCATGGTATGGTGCTTCGACGACCAATCCACCTGTTATGAAATATGTTATTCAATACCGCTTCAACCGCGCGTGAGCTATGTGTCGGACATCTATCATGTTGGAAGTACATCGCCATTCTGTCATGCAGTGAAGCATCTTGTAGTAACATCGGTAGAACATTACGTAGGAAATCAGCATACATTGCACCATGTAGATAGCCATCGATAAAATGGGGGCCAATTATCCTTCGTCCCATAATGTCGCACCATACATTAACCCACTAAGATCGCTGATGTTCCACTTGTCGCAGCCATCGTGGATTTTCCGTTGCCCCATACTGCATATGCCGGTTTACGTTACCGCTGTTAGTGAATGACGCTTCGTCGCTAAATAGCTTCTGTGCCCAGTGGCAGAACTGTACACGACATTCAAAGTCGTCACCATGCAATTCCTGGTGAATAGAAATATGGTACGGGTGCAATTGATGTTGATGTAGCATTCTCAGCACCGACGTTTTTGAGATTCCCGATTCTCGCTAAATTTGTCTGCTACTGATGTGCGGATTAGCCGCGATAGCAGCTAAAACACCTACTTGGGCATCATCAAAAAAAAATGGTTCAAATGGCTCTGAGCACTATGCGACTTGACTTCTGAGGTCACCAGTCGCCTAGAACTTAGAACTAATTAAACCTAAGGACATCACACACATCCATGCCCGAGGCAGGATTCGAACCTGCGACCGTAGCGGTCACGCGGTTCCAGACTGAAGCGCCTTTAACCGCACGGCCACACCGGCCGGCGGGCATCATCATTTGTTGCAGGTCGTGGTTGACGTTCCACATGTGGCTGAACACTTCCTGTTTCCTTAAATAACGTAACTATCCGTCGAACGGTCCGGACACTTGGATGATGTCGTCCAGGATACCGAACAGAATACATAGCACACGCCCGTTGGACATTTTGGTCTCAATAGCCATACACAAACACGATATCGACCTTTTCCGCAATTGGTAAACGGTCTATTTTAACACGGGTAATGTATCACGAAGCAAATACCGTCCGCACTGGCGGAATGTTACATGATACCACGTACTTGTACGTTTGTGACTATTACAGCGCCATCTATCACAAAGCGAAAAAAGTGGTCTAACTAAAACACTCATATTTCTTTACGTGCTACACGAATATGTAATAAAGAATGGGGGTTCCTATTTTTTAAACAACGCAGTTGATATCCGTTTGACCAATGGCAGCGCCATATAGCGGGCAACCATAGCCCCATCTGGTTTCCCCCTTCAAGCTAGACGAGTTTCGTTGTTTGTAGTTTTTTCGTTTGGTGCTTATTTCGTGAGATATTTGGCCCGGTCACTATCAATGGATCACCCTGTATAGTCGTCAGTTCCGCCTTGCATAGGGGTTCGAAGTCATTTCGCTCTTCTGACTGCGCCATTCTCCCGTTGCTACTTCTGTACTGACAATACAATACTCCACGACGACATCTATTAATCTTTTCAGCGTTGCATAGGGGTGTTCTGGATACTTTTGATCAGGAAACTATTGTGGCGTTGGCTGTTTTATTCAGTGGTTTGGTATTTAACTAATTTGTAAATGAAAATGATAATCTTATTTTAGTACATTGAGTAATTACTAAATAATTTTTCTCCCGGCTAAAGATTTGGTCAAGTTGCTAAAGAACTCCAAGTTAACGTTGTGTTAAAGTGTTGTTTGTAAGTAGTGTAAGTGTCACTAAATCACAGTTCACACAACAAATTCTATACAACTATTGATTACGATGGAAGCAGTTATCTTCATTAAAACCACCGAATATCAGCCGCGCACAACACTGACGTATGTTACCTGAAACAATATTCTTCGCAACTCGTGCTTAATTAATTTCGGCTCCATACATCAGCTAGAAACGTTTGTTGTAAGGATCGTGCTATGAGCACTGTTTTTAAAGAACCAATCTGATTCGAATTATTTTCATTAAAATGAGTTCGGGACCACCGGTGCACATTTATTTTTACACATTTCTATTACCTTCGGCATTTATATCTGCAGAATTTCGTAATTTGAATTTGCCGCTGAGATAATTGTTAAGATGGCGGCACACAATTGATAGAGACTTTCTATTGTTAGAGCAAATAGGATAAGTATTTGAAATGCTTATTAAACTTTAGTTTCGTATTGTGCACTATTTAGACTTCATCAAGCAAACATTTGATTTTTTCTAAGGAAAACACAGACAAAAAACGCGATACAAATCGCTATCATCAATGGCTGCTCTCCTTGCAGCGGAAAGAAATAATTAACACAGATAATGCTTACTGAGAGAGGGGTTAAAGTTACAAATAATTATTCACTCATATTTATTATAATAATGAATATTCTCAAGTAATAATTAACAAATAGTTACAATTTCTTTACAGACCTCAGTTTGATATGCATCCGTAACCTACAAAAGCCAACCAACAAAAGGTAAAAACAAAGGAAGACAATCGCAGATCATAAAAGGAATTTACAATTATCATTCTCTTTGTATGATACACATCGATATGTCCAATTACACCATAAAATATTATATAAATAATTTTTCATATGTCGAATAGATAATGTTTATAACTGTTACAGGCATAATTTCCTCTCGTCGCACTGTAGCTAAAATTTATCTCGTGGATGTTACACTATATGTAGACGTATATGTAGAAGCGCGCAAAGACAGAGTGATAAACACAGAAACACAGCATTAGTAGTTTTTCTGCAACGTCTAAGAATGATAATTAACCGCCAACAGTATTCAAACCTGATGTGTCGTGTAGAACATCAGTGACTGCGGGTATGGGGCCGATATGGGGGCGAATTATGGGTCTAATCGCATACAGTGTCGTGACTTTGGCGTCGGCAAACGACAAAGCACAGAGCGTCGCTACGCCCGGTATGGGACAGCGTTCGGCACTCGAGCTGATGGTGCGGAAACCGCCAGCGCGTATGCGCAGGTGTCGCAAGCTGGCCTTGAGGAGGTCACGGCGGCCGCGTCTGTGGCGAACTCAACTCACCGAACCAGTCTGCGAGGCGGCCGTCCGGTCGCCGACCTCGGCGAGGTTCAAGCGCCGCACTGCTGCGACGCCTCCCGTTCGTTCCACTTTCCTAGAGGCTAAGCGTCCCTATCTATGGTGCAGTGAAGAATTCTCCAAAGACTTACATTGGCTGATGATAGTACAGGGTGCGGCGCGGGAACTTCCTTATTTAAAAACATCATAAATCAATTTAATTCTTTTTCCTTACAAAGAGTAACATCTAAAGTTGTGTTCCGTTAAGTTTTGAAAATGATGTCTTGAAGGTGGCCTTCGTTCTGCTCATTGCATTTGGACAGTCGAAATCGGAAGTTTCGGTCCACTTTTTCCAACATATCTCTGTCAACGTTGGCAATAGCAAAAGTATCCGACAATCTACACTCCTGGAAATTGAAATAAGAACACCGTGAATTCATTGTCCCAGGAAGGGGAAACTTTATTGACACATTCCTGGGGTCAGATACATCACATGATCACACTGACAGAACCACAGGCACATAGACACAGGCAACAGCATGCACAATGTCGGCACTAGTACAGTGTATATCCACCTTTCGCAGCAATGCAGGCTGCTATTCTCCCATGGAGACGATCGTACAGATGCTGGATGTAGTCCTGTGGAACGGCTTGCCATGCCATTTCCACCTGGCGCCTCAGTTGGACCAGCGTTCGTGCTGGACGTGCAGACCGCGTGAAACGACGCTTCATCCAGTCCCAAACATGCTCAATGGGGGACAGATCCGGAGATCTTGCTGGCCAGGGTAGTTGACTTACACCTTCTAGAGCACGTTGGGTGGCACTGGATACATGCGGACGTGCACTGTCCTGTTGGAACAGCAAGTTCCCTTGCCGGTCTAGGAATGTTAGAACGATGGGTTCGATGACGGTTTGGATGTACCGTGCACTATTCAGTGTCCCCTCGACGATCACCAGTGGTGTACGGCCAGTGTAGGAGATCGCTCCCCACACCATGATGCCGGGTGTTGGCCCTGTGTGCCTCGGTCGTATGCAGTCCTGATTGTGGCGCTCACCTGCATGGTGCCAAACACGCATACGACCATCATTGGCACCAAGGCAGAAGCCACTCTCATCGCTGAAGACGACACGTCTCCATTCGTCCCTCCATTCACGCCTGTCGCGACACCACTGGAGGCGGGCTGCACGATGTTGGGGCGTGAGCGGAAGACGGCCTAACGGTGTGCGGGACCGTAGCCCAGCTTCATGGAGACGGTTGCGAATGGTCCTCGCCGATACCCCAGGAGCAACAGTGTCCCTAATTTGCTGGGAAGTGGCGGTGCGGTCCCCTACGGCACTGCGTAGGATCCTACGGTCTTGGCGTGCATCCGTGCGTCGCTGCGGTCCGGTCCCAGGTCGACGGGCACGTGCACCTTCCGCCGACCACTGGCGACAACATCGATGTACTGTGGAGACCTCACGCCCCACGTGTTGAGCAATTCGGCGGTACGTCCACCCGGCCTCCCGCATGCCCACTATACGCCCTCGCTCAAAGTCCGTCAACTGCACATACGGTTCACGTCCACGCTGTCGCGGCATGCTACCAGTGTTAAAGACTGCGATGGAGCTCCGTATGCCACGGCAAACTGGCTGACACTGACGGCGGCGGTGCACAAATGCTGCGCAGCTAGCGCCATTCGACGGCCAACACCGCGGGTCCTGGTGTGTCCGCTGTGCCGTGCGTGTGATCATTGCTTGTACAGCCCTCTCGCAGTGTCCGGAGCAAGTATGGTGGGTCTGACACACCGGTGTCAATGTGTTCTTTTTTCCATTTCCAGAAGTGTAGTAGTCGACATTAATGTGGGGTGTGTCTGCCCTTTGCATTTATGGCAGCTTGAACCCTACTGGGAGCATTTTCGAAGAGGTATCTGAAAGTCTGTGGAGGAATGGCTGGCCATTCCTTCTCAAGAGCCGAAACCGGAGAAGATAGTGATTCTGGATACTGGGCTCTGGAGTGAAGTCGAGTCATCCCTCAGGTGTTCCACTGGGCTGAGGTCAGGGGTAGGCTGGCCACTCCATTTCAGCGATGTTACTTTCCAGAAACCATCGCCTCACAGATGCTGCTTTACGTTAGGGTGGCACTGTCATGCTCGTAGATGGGGTGACATTGTCACACTCATTCAGTCATCATCTTCGGACTGTTCCTCTATTGCACGCAGTACACAGTGCTTTAAAAGGGGTTCTTATCCTTCTGGATTAAGGGTTTTCTTAATTGCAATTAGGGTACTGAACACAATCCAAGAAAAACACCCTCCTAAGTTAACGCTGCCTCCGTGTACTCCATTGTTAGCAGTAGCCGTGATGGTAGGTAATGTTCCCCTGGCATTCGCCAGACTGAGACCCTTCCATACGGTTGCTAAAGGGTGAAGCGTGATTCGCCACATGTACGCGAAATGTTTGATCAGTGAGAGCTGCGGAGCAGCGCAGCTGTTGTGACAGATGGTCTAATCATAGGGGAAGGGACGTAGTGGCATGGGAAATGATGATGTAAGTAAGATTCCCTAGCTCACCCAGCTTCTGCAGACGATTGGTATACACCAAGGTTTTGAGATAGCCCCATAAGAAAAAGTCGTACGGCGCTAAATCTGGCGAGCGTGCTGGCCACTGGAGATCGCCCCTCAAAGAGATGAGACGATCGGGGGAGTGTTCGCGCAACATGGTCATCGATGTTCGTGCCGTGTGAGCTGTGACGCCATCTTGTTGGAACCAGACATCACCCGCATCCACTTCTTCAAGTTCTGGAAGAGAACAGTTTTCAGCCATCTGAGCATAATACTCAGAAGTGACCGTCACTGCCTTATCGTTCTCTTCGAAAAACCATGGGCCAATAATGGCAACTTTAGGTAGTGCACACCGAACAGGTGTTGCTCTTGAAGTTCTGGGGGGTTCGTGCCACTCCAATACCGCATATTTTGTTTATTCACGCAGCTAGACAAAAGAAAATGTGCTTCCTCGCTGAAGAACACTAAGGTGTCATGGGGCAGCTCATCGATCAAGGCTTCACAGGCATTTTTTAGTGAAACAAAATCACGTCAGTAAAGGGTGTGCACTACTGACAGTTTATACAGATGAAATTTGAACTCTTCATGAAGCATTCGTGTCACTTTGCGTTCAGGAATTTCAAGGGCAGCTGCATGTTTGCTTGCAGAACGCTCGGGAGTATTCAAAATCGATATCCTCGCCCTCCCGATGTTTTCAGGCGTTCTCGTGGTTCTCGATAGTCCTGGTTTCTTTTTCTGCACGCTTCCAATATCCACAAAGGTGTCTACACACATAACAATTTATTTCCCAGTCGCATGAAGAACACGACCTGCAGGCGCGATGTTGAACTGTTTCCTGAATGTACGCTGAGCTGTGATGACCGAACGTCCATTCGAAAAGTAGGCCGTAACGGCGAACGCACGGTCCTCTCTTGCGCACTGTATGATCGCTACTGAACTATCCTTAAAAAAAAAGGTTAAGTCTCGCACTTTTGATTGCACTGAAACGCACGCAACAATAAGTAACAGCCGGTGTGTACCGCTCGTTTCAAATAAGGAAAGCCGGCCGCTGTGGCCGAGTGATTCGAGGCGCTTCAGACCGCGACCACACGGCTGCTACGGTCGCAGGTTCGAATCCTGCCTCGGGCATGGATGTGTGTGATGTCCTTAGGTTACTTAGGTTTAAGTAGTTCTAAGTCTAGGGGACTGATGACCTCAGGTGTTAAGGCCCATAATTCTTAGAGACATTTGAACCTTTTTTTTCCAAATAAGGAAGTTCCCGCGTCGCACCCTGTAGTATCAAATACTTTCATTCCATTGAAGTGTCAGGGGAAATTTTTGACACTCGTGCTACATCAAAATCTTCACTCCGCACGCAATCTTATGCTGTGTGCAGCAGAGTGTACGCTGTGTTGCACCGGGCCTTGTTCTGTTCCAGTAGCAAATTCTGGGCGGAAAAACGGTTGGTTCAAATGGCTCTGAGCGCTATAGGACTTAACATCTGAGGTCATCAGTCCCCTAGAACTTAGAGCTACTTAAACCTAACTAACCTAAGGACATCAGACACATCCATGACCGAGGCAGGATTCGAACCTGCGACCGTAGCGGTTGCGCGGTTCCAGACTGTAGCGCCTAGAACCGCTCTGCCACCGCGGCCGGCGAAAAACGATTGTTGGAAAACTTGAACGCAAGCTTGAATCCCTGTAATTTTAAGTTCGTGGTCTTTTTGCGACCTATACGTAGGAGGAAGCAATATATTAGTTGACCGGTCTAGTAACGTAAACTCTCGGAACTTTAGCAGTACATCAGAGCGTCATGGACAACGCTTCTCGTGTAGCTTCAGCCAGTGTGTTTGTACGAGCATCTCCGTGACACATTCGCGCTTACTAAATTAACCCGTGACGAAACGCAAAGATACTCTCTTTACACCTGTGTATGTCCTGCTTCAGTCACCTCTGATCAAGCTTCCAGAGCGATGGAGCAATACTAAAGCAACTATCCATTTGAGTTTTGTAAGCTACCATCATTACGAGTAGATTAGCATTGGTCGTAACTCTTGCCTGCTGTGGCTTTTCCTGGCAAACTGCAGAGAGGTCCAGAAAAATCTAGCACTCTTTGATAGTTACTATCTTTGGAACAAAATGGCATATCTTTGCAATTTTTCGCGGTAGTCTGATCCATTGTTTTCTCAACAGATCATAGTGCGCGTTTTACGCCAGATAACGGTGCGGAAATGAGAGAAGGAAGAATGTCGTTTGAGCAACGCAAGGCAGTACAGAATTACGGCAACATGATAGAGGTACAGCGGCAGTAGCGTAATGTGTACAGAACTCAGCCACCAACACGTACAACCATTTATCGTATTCGGGATGAATTTGAAGCCAAAGTTACTGTTCAGCATGTGCATAAGGAAAGGTCTGGACGACCAAAAACATCAACAAATACAGCTTCCAGCCCTGCTGTGTTGCAACGTTTCACTAAGTCACCTCAAAAATCTGTGAAGCAGGGTGCACGTCAAAGCGTACGACGAATTCTGAGGGCTGTAAAGTGGAAAGTCTACTTACCAAGATCGCTGCACTCTATGAACGGGGATGACCCGGATCGATGGTTGAAGTACTGCGAGTGGTTTGAAGGCATGTTCCTCGAGGATGAACGGTTTGCATGGACAGTTATCTGGTCTGATGAGGCGCAATTCAAATTAAGCAAACTGCCACAATTTAGTGTACTGGATACCTAAAAACCCTCACCTTCACCTGGACAAGCATGTTAATCTACCGGGTGTTAAAGTGTGTTTCTGCCATCAGGCGGTTTGATTGGCCCATTCTTATTTGAAGACGCCGTAACTGGTGAGATGTATCTTCATATGCTGCAAACATGTACTGTACCTGCCATCCGAGAGCTGTCTGGACATGAAAGATTTTATCTACAACAAGATGGCGCCTCGCGTCTCTACCACAGAGATGTCAGAGCCTGCTTGGAAGAAAATCTATCCGGATAGGTCGAAAAGAAGCTGCTGAGTACCCACCACTGTCTCCAGACCTTACACCTCTTGACTTATAACTGTGGGAGACCTTGAAAAATGAAGTTTATCATAGAACGAGCTATGAGGAACCATCGAGCATACCTATGCAGCTACCACAGCGGCAACAGTGACAGCCGTAGTTCGGTGTACAGTTAAGCGCTATCGACGTTGTTTGGCTGCTAATTTGGGTCACTCCTAACACGTAAAATAACCTTCCCCCTGTGCGACATTCGTAACGGTATCCATTTCTTTTCATTCGTACTATGGAAAAGTATCTATATTTTTCTGGACCCCTCTGTATATTTTTGACGGCCATTCGGGTTCATGGTGCAAAATCTCAGTTGCAGGTTGCCTACCTTACGACTTCCAGGGTCAACAAAAATTTGATTTTCAAAATATCCTAAAATTATTGACCAAATTTAAACATTTAAATTGCTGTCATAATCTGTTCTACAAGAGGCACAATCTTATGTCGAAACGTAAACATAGTAAGCCAAATACTGCAGTTAGAAACTGTGTTATGCATTGCGGCAGCATAACTCACTGTGCAATAACTAAGCAGACTATTACTAATCGAGTATTTGAGACTTAGAGCACTTAGCAACTTCAAAAAATTTTATGCAGGATTTGAAACCTTTGCGGAACTTAAAGCGCTGGCACGCCTCATAAAACGGTGAAAGGATAAAATTTTATTGGTTACTACATTTTTGTCGTTCATGCAGTAAAACTTCGGCATCAAAAATGACATTTTATCTATTACTTGTATACCACTGAACTCTGTTCTCAATCCAGTTTTCAGACCGTATCCGCATATAGCACAAAACGTATCTACAAAACTATACCATTGTACGACTCATATTTCGTGAGATGTGTCGTATCAAAAGTAGCTTTTTCTTAAAAAGGAACACAATCCAACTTTTATCTTCCACTATAGTTTTTACCGTCTACTGCTCCCTCTAGTATCATCGAAGTGATTCGCTGACGTTTTAACAGATGTCCTATCTTCTTGTCCCTTCTCCTTGTCAGTGTTTCCCATATATTCATTCATACCACTTTTGACAAACAACACCTTGCAGAGCCACACCTGAAGATGACCTGCAGGGCACATCGAAACTTGTAGTCCTTAATAAAAGAAATTTTGGTCCCAGTGATGTTTCCTTCGATTACAACAGTAACTGATGTACCTCAAAACTCTTTCCATTTTGAATACTCTTTCGCGCAGATACCCATTTAACAGATTCAGATCTGTACCATGTCCGATTCAGAGCTGAATAATAGACTTTCAGAGATGTAAGATAGCTTACAGGAAAATTTATTAAATTCAAAATAACTTCTCTTTATTCTATTCACTCCTGTTCAAAGTTCCTTATCAATTGTATGAATGCTTTCTGAGTTATCTGTAAGCTTTCATAAGTTAATGTATCCAATTCCTATTTGAAAACAAAATTCCACATAAAAGATATCCTATTTCTCCTTAAATAATGTTTCTGGCAAATCAATGAAACTGCGTTTTAGTGATACGTAATATTCATCATGGAAAAGAAGTTAAAAATTTACTACCATAGTCTTGTGCTCTGCTCATCATACAAACATGTATGAAAATGCTGCATTCATTATGTTCAGTCAACAACTTTATTTTATTCAAATTTGTTATTTAAGGGTACCAAAAAGTTGACATTTAGTTCTTATCTGACATCACCAAGGGAAGCTCTTAGCTGGCTTTTATTTTCCAAGAAACTTCAATAACAGAGAATTATATTTATGGATAAAATAATTAAACCATGAAATTAATATACTCTGAGATCGGTAAGATAACTTGCGACAAGAACATTTATTGACTTCTTTAATAACCCATTAAGTTCACTGAAACCCATATATTGTGAATCCATAAACTGCAAAAGGAAAATCTGTATCAGACCGTTTACTTTTTACTCATGAAATCACGTATTTCAGACAAACATTTTCATGAGGGCTATGTTTCCAAAATAAGACGGAGCCGTCAGATCCATCTCAAACGTATTTCTACTATATCTTAATTTTGCTGTTTTGCTTTGCTACTTCCTACCTGTTTGCGAAGGTAGTAAGCCTCGCAGAAGGAAATGAGTAATTTTATTGTATATGTTTTCATTGCAAACTGTGCATATGTATCCCTCTCATATCCATGTCCTGTCATTTAAACCACGGCGCATGACTGATGTGAGAGAATGTGAGTTTTCGTGAGAGTAGCCAGACTCATATCTTACATGGGGTAATAAATAAAATAAGTAATTAACAAATTAAAGAACAATTAAAGATTATTAAGGAAATTATATAAACTAATTACTAAACATAACGCTGCAAAACAGTCGGATATTATTTAATGACTCAAACAAGAATCATAACTTCTTAATTAACAGGGACCTTCTTTTTGGCTTCACAGCCTAGAATAGTAGAGAGAACATATAAGAGTAATCTTTTATTCAGCTGAGTCACTGGGGAAACATTATTTTACTTACATTAACAACATTACGGTTCTCGGACCCTGCCATACGATTAAAGACGAATAGTCTCAATCTTCTGATAAACACTGAGATAAGGGAAGCAAATAAGATAAATAAGATGTCTAATTAATGATTTTTTCACAGTTCAAACGCTTTTCATTGTCTTTCGGTACTGCATAGAACAGCACTGTATTGTGGTTTCAAGTGTTCTTTGATTTTTTTTTTTTTACATAGTGTGGTTTTGGAGGTTTTCTCATTTATTTTGTATATAGTGTGATTTTATGGGGACAATTGTATGTATTGTTAATTCTTTGTTTTGTGGGTGATAGATGTGAATTTTTGCGTATATACGGGAGTTTTACGCAAAATAGAGTCATGCAGTCAGTGAAAGAGTAGTTGAAGGAGGATGAAGTTGATCTTGGGGAAGGACCGGCGAGATTACAACAGTGTGTGTGTGTGACTGTGAGTTACAAGAATCAAAGAGAAGAGCGCGCATTCTGGTTCGAGGATCGGAACGGGAACAGTAAGCAGTTTGTTTTTCCAGTGGTTAAGATAGTGCGACCACTAGTGGGGAAGCTGAAACTTCAAGCACTTGTGTACTGGTGGATCTCGGTAGTGCACAAGATGCTACAGGAAATTCAGACTCCAGTCACATGCAACTGAATGAAAACGAAATGGAAGGTAGTGGATCTATGGATCAAGAAATTTGTGGGAGTACTTTTGGGAGAAATGAAGAAACAAAATGAAAATTTCTGTTAGTAAATGAAAGAAATTTGTGATCAGAATGAGAATTTAGTGGGCGTTAAAGAAATACGCAATCTGAATGACAATATCAGTGTGTATTTAAGAGATAAGTAGGGAATGCCACGAACTGGATGAGAAACTTGCCCACAAAATTGAGGTAATACTCAATGGTTTAGAAGAGAAGTTCGAAACCCTTAGTATTCAGTTATGGTAAGAAATTAAGATGGAACAAGAGGTGGCATTTTCAAGTGTCGAAGACAAAACTGAAACCTTACAAGCAGTCCAAATAAAATTACGAATTACGTAAAAAAGTTAAAGGACAAAAAGAAACAGTCCAGCTGGATTCAGAAGCAGAATAGGTGCCACAAAAGATCAGGAACAGATTACAGCCCACAGCACGTCTATACAGGGATTAGAGAGTAGTTTTGGAACAGTAAGACTGAATACTAAGAAGGAAAATGTAAGTCAGAAAATTAGGCACATAAGTTAGCTAAGAACTAGCGAGTGCAGATAAAAGCAGTGATTGTACTGTGCCTATTGTGGTGGCTGACTGCGATGAGATCAAGTTCCTGTTAATATTTAAGGCTGGTCAGTGAGAAATTAGCCAACATCACCCACTGCTCACACAAGAATTGTAAGAACGTGACAGTGAAAATGATGGGAATTTTTATTAACAATATATGTCACATAGAAGATCACTGTGACTACAGACATGATATATTCATGGGATGGTGAATCAGAGGATTATGGACCCCTACATGGTGTGAATAATAATAGGAATGTCCAAAGATTTTCTCCTTGACAAGAGATAGTAGGTTTCGACTACAAACACTTCTTGCTGGTATGAATATGTGAAGTCCTTCGCAACTGACCCAATGGCATCCATACTAGGGCGTTGTTGGGGCAGTTCCTTGCCTCCCACATGCTCTAGTGGCTATCGTATAGAATTTACGTGCATTTATTTAGAGGCTGAAACAACTCACAGAATGCGACCCAATGCACAGGAATGTACGAGTACTACACGAAAGAACAGACACCATTTTTTTAATCAAGCTGCCATTATGAATTAAGACACAAATGAATTACATACGTTGGCAGTAAGCAGCCGTTAATTGAAATAAATGGAGATAGTTGAAAATTTGTGCCGGAACGTAATTTGATCGCGGGTTTCCTGCTTACTAGGCTGATACTCTGACCACTGAGCAATCTGGACACAGTGGTCATTGCAACTGCACATACTACCTTAGCACGACTCCCGTCAGAACCGAATCCTCAACTTATCCATATACAACTAATGTAACGCACCTTCTCCACTTCCTCATTACTCGCGGCATTTCGCCGTTTGCCGGAAGAGTACAAGCCTGGTGCGCATCTGCGCTGAAGAGATTATTTGTCGTCTCACCTTGATTTCAATCAATGCCCGCTCACAGCCAGTGTCTGTAATTTCTTTGTCTTAGCAGGGAATGGTGCCATGCATTCTTGTCAGAGTCTTGCTAAGAGGCCATGTAAAATCTCGTGAAACATAGTATAATAATGATACACACCACTTCATGTACGGCCCATATACTCTGGCAGAATTAACGAGAGTCTGTGTAACGAAGTTACCGATGTACCCTAGGCACATCATCTTAACTGGGAGATACAAGGATGATGTCCAGGCCATTAAAAGCCTGTTGCAGGAATTGGAATACGATTCAAGTGACTGCTGGAATTCCCTATAGATCCAGTCATCTTAATGGCGCCACGTATAACAGTTCGTTATCCTCCATATGTACAGAGAACACAGTTGCCCATTAGCGAGACCAGTTTGGAAAGCAAAGAGACGAAAAGAGAAAATTGGTATTACTCTAATTAGCCGACGTAATATTATTCAGTAGAATAAGAAAGTGACAGAATCACTGTAAAAGAAAGGATTTAAATATCTCTACAAAATCACACACGAAAATAATAACTGATATGAACACAAACGCTGCCGTTAAACAGAAAGAAAAGAAGTCAGGAAAACTACAATAAATCTGACGTTAACTGGTTCATTACGACTACCCGTAATGAGCAGGAATTTGAGTTGGAATTTCAGACTAATACACGTTTGCAATTTCCACGTGTAATCAGCCCAGCGTACGCTCCGCATCGCAGCAGAGGAGCACTTCAATTGAAACTTACGTTCTTGGAAAAAAAATCATTGCTCGTTTTCTTCTTTTTCTGTTACACGGTAGTGTACATCAGCTTCCTGAAGAGTTTCGGCGGTATTCGTATGTTTCATGGGAGTCTAGTTAATATTAGCAAAACGCGTACACAGAAACGTAGTGTGCGTATGTGTTGTGTGTGTGTGTGTGTGTGTGTGTGTGTGTGTGTGTGTGTGTGTGTGGGTAGATGGATGGGTGGGTGGTAGGGTGGGTGGGTGGGTGGGTTGGGGGTGTATGGAATAAAATTAAGCAAATGACAATGCTGTGATGATATCTTTGAACATTCACCTCTCTGACATCGAGATAGCGTCGGTGTCTCGCATAGGAATGCTCACATGTACGACTCCCAGTCTTAGGGTCTTAAATATGCCGTTAGCGCGTGAATAGTATGCACTTTCGCCATCTAACAATACGAAAGAGTATGAAACAAAATAGTTTTTTGCAAGGAGGAGGCCCCATAGAAGGGTATTTCATATATTGTTTTAAAGGCTTCTAGGGGTTAACCTACATGTCAAAGCGTTCCTTGTAAATTCAAAATAAGTGTGAAGCCAATCCCTGTTGTAATACCATTATCGTTAAGTACTACGTCTGCGAGAAGGCGGTACGTTCGCTGCTAGCAGGGTTGACTGAAGTGCTCCACAGACGCGTCGCACTCTCGACTTTGAAGAGGTCGTCCTTCGTCTCGTAGAAGTGAACCCGAAGATCTCAATATCTCCGCTACGTACGTATCGTGGACCGGAAGAGTTGAATGAGATTTGATCTTCGAACTTATTTTAAATTGATACGGTACATCTCTGGAGATGGATTCCTTACTACAACTTTATCTACAAAGGTATCTACTAACTCCCCTCTGCAACCCCAAAAACCTTCAATAGGAATTCTGAAAAAAGGTGTAACACCCCTTTTATTTCGTGAACGGCTACACATACCGAAACGCGGTTTTCGGCAAATGTTACACGTCGAAGGGCAGGTGCGTCGTTTTTGTTTGGTTAATGTTTTAGCGCAGGTATCAACTGAGATATTGAAGTAAGTAGGTACTTTTCGATAGAACCGTATACTTTTTTATAACTGCATTCGATAATTCTTGAGAAGACAATTACATTTGTTTATTTATTTCGTTATCAGTACAAAGTAACCCACCGCCTTGAAATGTAAGGTGGGTCTGATGCTTCTAAATCTAACACCAAAGACTTCTTATTATTACAGTCTTATTGGTTCAAATGGCTCTGAGCACTATGGGACTTAACATCTAAGGTCATCAGTCCCCTAGAACTTAGAACTACTTAAACCTAACCAACCTAAGGACATCACACACATACATGACCGAGGCAGGATTCGAACGTGCGACCGTAGCGGTCGCGCGGTTCCAGACTGTAGCGCGTAGAACCGCTCGGCCACCTTGGCCGGCACAGTCTTATTGGTATACAGTTTTAAGCTTTTTTAAAAAATAACATTAAAAACATAATATATAAAAATTTATCTAAGGGGACGGAGAACTAAATGATTAACAAATGTTAAAGTTGTTCTATGTAATTTGTTTCTGCCTAGTTAAGGAGAATATAACATTTACACTACTAGCCATTATAATTGCTACACGAAGAAGAAATGCAGATGATAAACGGGTATTCATAGGACAAATATATTATACTAGAACTGACATGTGATTACATTTTCACGCAATGTGGGGGCATAGAACCTGAGAAATCAGTACCCAGAACAACCACCTCTGGCCATAATAAAGGCCTCGATACGCCTGGGGATTGAGTCCAACAGAGCTTGAGTGGCGTGTACAGGTACAGCTGCCCATGCAGCTTCAACACGATACTACAGTTCATCAAGGGTGATGGAGGAGGTCAAACGTATCAATTTGAGATAAGGAGTAGAGTAGTAGTATGGTAAGGTCTTGTCATGGGTTAAGCCTCTTCCAATTTTGTCTGTCCATAGCCAGTTTTTCATTTCTGAATATTTGTCTCCTTTTATATTGTCCAGCATTTGATATCTTCTTTTTCCTCTTCCGCTTTTCCCCTCCACCATTCCTTCTACTCCTTCCTTCAATAAACAGCCCCTCCTCAAACAATGCCCAATCCAGTTCCGTTTTCACTTTCTGATAATTTTAAGCATGTTTCTTTCTTCTCCAACTCTTCTTAATACATCTCCATTCCTTACTTGGTCTTCCCATTTCACTTTCTCCATTCTTCTCCATATCGACATCTCTAGTGCCTCTCTAACATTCTGCGTGGTTTCGGCGACTGTTTGTTCTGAGTCGTGTCTCCCTACCACTTTCGCACAACGACGCTCTGAGCGTGTTTTTAGGGAATTGACTAGTTTGAACCTGGGACCTGTTGCTGGTAAGGAGACGCAGGACCACACATGACATGTAGAGTTCAGAAGAGTTCAGTGAAACTAGCGATGATATAATCAAATACTTAATGATTTAAGCGTCAGCTCCACTGCACTCCCTGTAAAAGAATCTTAATACTAACTAAATTTAGTGGAAGGTGTTGGATTTGCCTGACACGTTACACCTCCAATCTTCTTTCATATTCCTTTCTCAATGTCCAGGTAACCGCACCATACAGCGCAATGCTCCAAATGTAACATTTGGCAAGTCTTTTCCTCAGATATTTGTTTAGTAGTCCACAAAGTAATTTCTGTTTCCTATTGAATCCTTCTTTCGCTACTGCAATTCTTTTCTTAATTTCTGTTGAGCAATAGATTTCATCCATTATTACACTTCTCAAGGAACTGAAGCTATTCACTTGCTCTTTTTCCTCTCCCCCTATTTTCATAAGGCATTTTCTCCCCTTTCCTCCAATTACCGTGGTTTTCGTTTTCTTTTTGTTAATCTTCATTCCATATTCTTCTAATAAGAATATGGAGAAGAGCAGAAGAATGTAAATAATAAACGTAAAATAAATGGAAGGCCGTCTTCACGTCAGGTGGCGAAGACTTCATAACTAATAAATTGGCAGCGAAACAGCTGTTACCAAACGAAACAATATCAAAAACTGGTACTAGCAGAAGTAAAGCTGTGAGTACCGGGCGTGAGTCGTGCTTGGGTAGCTCAGTTGGTAGAGCACTTGCCCGCGAAAGGCAAAGGTCCCGAGTTCGAGTCTCGGTCGGGCACACAGTTTTAATCTGCCAGGAAGTTTTATATCAGCGCACACTCCGCTGCAGAGTGAAAATCTCATTCTGGAACAACATCAGTTTTTAAAAATCGCTGGTTCCTCACTTCACCTGGCACGTGGAAAGATACTGCATCTCCATCCCTTCCTCTTTTAGTTCCCCCCAGTCCTTTTCCTTCACTCTCCTCCTTTTCTTTTGCCCTTCCTCACTTTTATCGGCAGTCACAAAACTGTGACTCCAACGAAACGGTTCCCAGTTCACGTAATCCGACTGCCATACTTTATTCACGACACAGACAGCCACACCCTGAATGTCACGTTTACAGGTCACGTACCACACACCGAATGAGGTGGCGCAGTGGTTAGCACACTGGACTCGCATTCGGGAGGACGATGGTTCCATCCTTCGTCCGGCCATCCTGATTTAGGTTTTCCGTGATTTCCCTAAATCGCTCCAGGCAAATGGTGGGATGTTTCCTTTGAAAGGGCACGGCCGAATTCCTTCCCCGTCCTTCCCTAATCCAATGAGACCGATGACCTCGCTGTTTGGTCTCTTCCCCCAAACAACCCCAACCAACGTACCTCACGGTATGTGTCACAAAACTCGCATTTTTCGTTGGATGAATGCTATCCATCGGCTTCTCTTATTATGCTAATTCATTAATTACAACTCATGGACCTTGACGTACCGCGCATCGCAGCGAGTATAAACATGGCTTCGGAACGTGAGACATGTCTCGGCACTATTTACGTACCGCAACAGCCGTCGGCCCTTTACGACGGCAGTAAAGCGCAGCAGCTGTGCTGCTGGTTCCTGGACGGGCTCCAGCGGCCGGCCCGCTTGCTAACGGTGCGTCCGCGTGTGTGACAGCCGGCGGCCACGTGCGCGCACATTGTTTTCCGCGCAGTCCGCGGCCAGAAGTGGTCGCCGTCGGTCACGAATGACGCCTGCAGTCGTCGTCGCGGTCGCAGCGGCGCTCTTCAGCGCATGCGCCGCAGCCTCCGCGGCTCCGGTGCCGGCTGAAGCCCCCAGGTCAGTGCTCCTCCGTCCACCGCCAGAGACACTAAAGTGCGCGTCATATATGTTGGCGGCCGAGTTTAGGTTTGTTCTGCGCATCTGACGTCACAAAACACAGTCAGCCAATGAACAGAGAACGACATTGCCAGATCTCGACTGCAGAGCAGAGCACCGACGAGTGTGTTCAGTTTTAGAAACGTTCAGTCATAAAGTGATAGAACAAAAGCAATGTCTTGATAGCAGATTTTCTTTTATAGAAAGTTTGGAAAAAGCATTCTTTATACCAATTGCTTCATATTCTATTAAATAATTAAACCAAACAAGCCATAAGTCTTCTAATTCAGGCGATAGCAAGGAAAGGTGTTTGTATCAATCTCACGAACCGCTTTTTCGCAATAAAGAACAGCGGTAATTGTTTATTTCCTATTGTACTGCGACGAAGTGTGAGTAATTCGTAATCATATCAACAGTGTTTGTCAGTATTTTGCGTGACCTTTAGATACCTCGTGGTGTTTGATCGTAGGACGAGTTGCGGTAGTGTAACCGTTAAGGCGTTGAGTAAATAAGCGAAAGGTGCAGAGTTCAAACCTTGTACGGTGCTTATTATTTTCTTTATTTAAAAACAATATCGAAGTGTCTTACTTCACGAATTTTATTCGTTTGAATGCAATTTTTTGAAATTTCTAGTGCTTTGTCTCTGCATTAACCCTTGCGCTGCTGCAGACACGTGCTCCCCGCATTCCACGCTGTGCGCGATTTTGTCATCACTGCACTGCTCGCCTGTGCAGACACATCGTGTTCTCACTGCTTTGACACACTTATCATTCGATTTTACAAAAACTAATTGGCCCAAAAATTAGATTTTCACACATCTTCTTGACTGATACCTTCCCCCCATAAATGACTTAATTTTGTTTCGATGTTCAACCCAGTTATTGTGCAGCATTAAATATAGTACACCATTGCACGAAATTTTGAAGAGTTGGCAGAGGTAAATGTCTATAGAGTATACTTTCCATATGGTCGATTTTAGTTGCCACAATGTTGAGAATGATATGTGGACAAGATACCTAAATTTCATATAAAATTTGCTGTGTAACAATATCTCATTTAATTTAAGTACCACATAGGTGTCGTATGTAATATTGAGAAATATTCCATCTTTTGCGACTGCAACAAAAGTGTGTCTGCACAGGCGAGCAGTGCAGTGACAAAATCGCGCACAGCGCGGAATGCGGGGAGCACGTCTCTGTAGCAGCGAAAGGCTTAATGCGGCCGTGGTGGCATTACTTCATGAACTGCGCGCTCCCCCCTAAACGTAAGCTTGCGAACTATGCTATACTATGGCGCTGCTTCTCTTGGCGGGTGCGTCATGTGCAACTGGCAACGCAGCAATCTCCCGCGTCTGGGCGGGCATGCGCGAGCCGCCAAGATAAAAGAATTGAACTATAGCTGTCAAGGACGCGCTGCCCAACACAGAGGCGTATTGCTTCGGTCGTGGTTGCTAAGGTCTTGGTTGTGGAATGCAAGTTGCAACAATGCACCTCACGGCTGCTGTTAGAAGACTCCTCATCTACTTTTATTTACATCTGTGACACGTATACAGCCGGGAACTGCGCGACCGCTACGGTCGGAGGTTCGAGTTCTACCTCGGGCATGGATATGTGTGATGTCCTTAGGTTAGGTTAGGTTTAAGTGGTTCTAAGTTCTAGGGGACTGATGACCTCAGATGTTAAGTCCCATAGTGCTCAGAGCCATTTGAACCGTTTGAACACGTATACAGGGTGGTCCATTGATAGTAACCGAGCCAAATACGAGGGCTATCCACAAAGTACATTACGTTTTGGAATTAAAAATAAATAAAGTATTGGAATTTTTTTTATTATATACAGATGAAAGCCACTCTTAAATACTACTTTTCTACATAGTTGCCATTTAAATTAAGGCACTTATCGTAGCGATGGACGAGCTTGGAAATTCCTTCGTCGTAAAATTCGGCCGCCTGCGCCTTCAACCACGTAATGACTGTCTTTTGGGACAGAAAAGGTGTGATTTTTGTGGATTTCCTGGAAAGAGGCACTACAATAAACTCTCAAAGGTATTGCCAAACTCTGCACAACCTCAGAAGAGCAATACAAAACAAGCGGAGGGGAAAGTTGGGCTCAAAGATTTGCTGATTCACGACAACGCCCGAGCCCACACTGCAAATGCCACTCGTTAAGTACTCGAATCTTTTAAGTGGGAGTTGTTTCCTCATCCGCCGTACAGTCCCGACCTGGCACCGAGCGACTTCCGCTTATTCCCAGCAATGAAGAAGTGGTTGGCTATGCAGCGTTTTGATGACGACGCACATCTTCAAGAATAGATAACCACGTGGTTTCCAATACTTTATTTATTTTTAATTCCAAAACGTAATGTACTTTGTGGATAGCCCTCGTATCTCACAAAATAAGCATCAAACGAAAAAAATTATAAAGAACAAAACTTTTGTATCCCGCCTGGAAGGCGGCGCGTGGGTAGGAGCAGGAGCAGGAAAAATACGTCGGTACTGCAGTAAGTAAAAATGGTTTACTGGTGCAAGAAAGAATATATAACTTTGTACAGATGCGAAGTCTTAGACCCGTCGTATGTAGAGCAAAGCTGAAGCGAAGTTTCCTGGCTGGCTGCACCTCATGAAATGGGCAGAATCTGTAGCGATGCCTGTAGAGCTCTCCATCGCCGGCTAGAGGGCGCTGACATCGATGTCGGTGTCGTACTGCCAACTGAACTGGCACCTAAGCCGTGACACCATAGCTATCGATACCACAGAAACTCGTCTAGCTTGTAGGGGGAAACCAGATGGCGCTATGGTTGGCCCGCTAGATGGCGCTGCCATACGTCAAATGGATATCAACTGCGTCTTTTTAAATAGCAACACCCATTTTGTACTACATACTCGTGTAGTACGTAAAGAAATATGAATGTTTTAATTGGACCACTTTTTTCGCTTTTTGAGAGATGGCGCTGTAATAGTCACAAACGTATAAGTACGTGGTATCACGTAACATTCCGCCAGTGCGGACGGTATTCGCTTCATGATACATTACCCGTGTTAAAATGGACCGTTTACCAATTGCGGAAAAGGTCGATGTTGATGTATGGCTCTTGTGATCAAAATGCCCAACGGGCGTGTGCTATGTATGCTGCTCGGTACCCTGGACGACATCATCTAAGCGTCCGGACCGTTCGCCGGATAGTTACGTTATTTAAGGAAACAGGAAGTGTTCAGCCACGTGTGAAACGTCAACCACAAATGGTGATGGCCAAGTAGGTGTTTTAGCTGCTGTCGCGGCTAATCCGCACATCAGTAGCAGACAAATTGCGCGAGAATCGGGAATCTCAGAAACGTCGGTGTTGAGAATGCCACATAAACATCGATTGCACCCGTACCATATTTCTATGGAGCAGAAATTGCATGGCGACGACTTTGAACGTCGTGTACAGTTCTGCCACTGGGCACAAGAGAAATTACGGGACGATGACAGATTTTTTGCACGCGTTCAATTTAGCGACGAAGCGTCATTCACCAACAGCGGTAACGTAAACCGGCATAATATTCACTATTGGGCAACGGAAAATCCACGATGGCTGCGACAAGTGGAACATCAGCGACCTTGGCGGCTTAATGTATGGTGCGGCATTATGGGAGGAAGGATAATTGGCCCTCATTTTATCGATGGCAATCTAAATGGTGCAATGTATGCTGATTTCCTACGTAATGTTCTACCGATGTTTCACTGCTAGACACAATGGCAATGTACTTCCAACATGATGGATGTCTGGCACATAGCTCGCGTGCGGTTGAAGCGGTATTGAATAGCATATTTCATGACAGGTGGATTGGTCGTCGAAGCACCATACCATGGCCCGCACGTTCACCGGATCTGACGTCCCCGGATTTCTTTCTGTGGGGAAAGTTGAAGGATGTTTGCTATCGTGATCCACCGACAACGCCTGACAACATTCGTCAGCGCATTGTCAATGCATATGCGAACATTACGGAAGGCGAACTACTCGCCGTTGAGAGGAATTTCGTTACACGTATTGCCAAATGCGTTGAGGTTGACGGACATCATTTTGAGCATTAATGTGGTATTTACAGGTAATCACGCTGTAACAGCATGCGTTCTCAGAAATGATAAGTTCACAGAGGTACATGTATAACACTGGAACAACCGAAATAAAATGTTCAAAATTACCTATGTTTTGTATTTTAATTTAAAAAACCTACCTGTTACCAACTGTTCGTATAAAATTGTGAGCCATATATTTGTGACTATTACAGCGCCATCTATCACAAAGCGAAGAAAGTGGTCCAACTAAAACATTCATATTTCTTTACGTACTACACGAATATGTAATGAAAATGGGGGTTCCTATTTAAAAAAAAACGCAGTTGATATGCGTTTGACCTATGGCAACGCCATCTAGCGGGCCAACCATAGCGCCATCTGGTCTCCCCCTTCAAGCTAGATAAGTTTCGTTCTTTGTAATTTTTTCGTTTGGCGCTTATTTCGTGAGATATTTGGCCCGGTCACAATGAATGGACTACCCTGTATACATCGTCGAATCACTTTACGAAGATCAGCATCGAAACTAGCATAACATACCTAGGGCAAACTCCGAACTACCTTCTCCTCCCCCCCTCCCTCTCTGACAACATCTTCCCACTTTTTAATTCTTGTCGCTACGCTACCTGTTTATTCGTTTAATTTTTTATTTGACGTCGCACTATTTTATAATTTCTTGTTCTAGCGCGCAATTCAAAAAATGGAAGGACAGAGTACAAAACCACATTGCAACAACAACATGGATCCTATCTTATTGTTTCATTGCCAGTCGGAGTAAAACCATTACAAACGAAACAACAGTTCAAATCTTCTTCATTTTCCCGGCCGTTTCCCGTATCTTTAAGGGGTCGGCGTGATGTTCTGGTTTTGGCAACATCACTGGTAGGAGGTGGCTGATGCTCTTCCTGTCCACTCCCCCCCCCCCCCCCCCCCCACTTCCTTGGCCAGAACTTACGTAACAAATCTGTTTGCATCTGGCTTCAAAGTCTGAGAATGTTTTCGAAATGTTTGCGATTCGTGTAAGTGAAGCGCCACGTGTGTACCAGCTCGGTATTCACCTAGTCGGATGCGGGTAATTGGTAATTGACTAGAAACTACATCCAGGCCGTCCGGTACAATAGCCCTCGTCATTAATCCCCCAGGCCGATATGATCCGGGATCGGCGCATCTCCTCGAATCCTGGAACCGGCGGCTAACACGCGCGGCCATCGGAACGGGTCTCAGTCCGATCCCAATCTGCTCATGATTTCTTTCCACGTATCTCTACCCCTTCCCATTCTAGTTTCGCTCAATCCTTTTCCTTCGTCTTTTTCTCCCTATTCCAACTTTCCCCTCACTCCCCTTCCCCCCCCCCAGCCCCCTTTTTCTTTTGACCTTCCTCATTTTTATCGCCAGTCACAAAACTGTGACCCCAACGAAACTTCTCACGCCATCTGATTCACTACATTAACGACAACAACCTATACATTACGTTCACAGTTTATGTACGTCATGGCATACGTCACAAAATTTGCATTTCTTGTTGTTGAGATTATCCTTCCATGTGGGTGGATGCTGCCTGTCGGCTGTTCCCGTTACGCCAATTCATCTCGATGTCGCAAGTACACCCAACAACTTCAGTAACACATTTAGTATTGTCTACTCTTTTCTGCGTCCGCATGTTTACCCTCTTCTTCTCTATCTAGCTCCATATTTCGTATTCACGGATTCCCATAGCTGTCCCTTCTTCTACTGACAAGGGAACCTCCCCATCGCACCCCCCTCAGATTTAGTTATAAGTTGGCACAGTGGATAGGCCTTGAAAAACTGAACACAGATCAATTGAGAAAACAGGAAGAAGTTGTGTGGAACTGTGAAAAAATGAGCAAAATATACAAACTGAGTGGTTCATGGGAAGATAAGCAACATCAAGGAGATCAGGAACGCAGGAGCGCCGTGGTCTCGTGGTAACGTGAGCAGCTGCGGAACGAGAGGTCCTTGGTTCAAATCTTCCATTGAGTGAAAAGTTTAATTTTTTATTTTCAGTTTATGTGACAAACTCTTATGTTTTCATCACTTTTTTGGGAGTGATTATCACATCCACAAGAAAACCTAAATCGGGCAAGGTAGAAGAATCTTTTTACCCATTCGCCAAGTATACGAGTTAGGTGGGTCGACAACATATTCCTGTCATGTGACGCACATGCCGTCACCAGTGTCGTATAGAATATATCAGATGTGTTTTCCTGTGGAGGAAAAAAATGGTTCAAATGGCACTGAGCACTATGGGACTCAACTGCTGAGGTCATTAGTCCCCTAGAACTTAGAACTAGTTAAACCTAACTAACCTAAGGACATCACAAACATCCATGCCCGAGGCAGGATTCGAACCTGCGACCGTAGCGGTCTTGCGGTTCCAGACTGCAGCGCCTTTAACCGCACGCCCACTTCGGCCGGCTATGTGGAGGAATCGGTTGACCTATGACCTTGCGATCAAATGTTTTCGGTTCCCATTGGAGAGGCACGTCCTTTCGTCTACTAATCGCACGGTTTTGCGATGCGGTCGCAAAACACAGACACTAAACTTATTACAGTGAAAAGAGACGTCAATGAAAGAACGGACAGATAATAACTATGAAAAAATAAAGAAAGTAAAATTTTCACTCGAGGGAAGACTTGAACCAAGGACCTTTGGTTTGCAGCTCCTCACGCTACCACGGGACCACAGCGCTCCTCAGGTCACGTTGTCCATAATGTTGCATATGTGGCCCATGGACTACTCAGTTTCTATATTTTGCTTATTTTTTCACAGTTCCACACAACTTCTTCCTGTTTTCTCGATTGATCTGTGTTCAGTTTATCAAGGCCTATCCACTGTGCCAACTTATAACTAAATCTGAGGGGGGTGCGATGGGGAGGTTCCCTTGTGAGAGTCTGCCATAAAACTTCCCTCATTTGTTGTTTACAGAACGCCTTCATTCGCAGCCTCATACCCCTACTTACATTCTAACATTTGTCGATAGCACTACGTTTCAAAGGCTTGCAGATTCAGATTCTCAGAGTGGTTAAAATTTCGAAGGGACGTACACTTTTAGGAACTTCTTCGTTACGTCCATATCTGTATCTTGTTCCAGTGGAGTTCTGTTATTGCAAAAAGCTTTCTTCATTTGTGCCATTCCAAATTCTTCCACATCCCGTCACTGCAAAAAGCTTCGAAACTGGATCAATAAAAATAAAATAAACAGAGAACACGTATGGTTGTGATTTTCATGCATCAAGTGTCCTTCATAGTCTCCCCCATACTTGAGTACAACGCACAGCACGTTGATACATCCGTGTGAAATTGTCAGAAGAGATCTTCTTTTGGATGTTGTTCAAGTCTCCCGCCATATTGCCTTGAATGTCGTTTATGACGTCAAAACGTTGATCCTTCATGTGAATTTCTGTACTTCTTAGATTCTGCGGTAGGTTCTAACACCAAGTCTCGTCACCCGCGATTTTCGTTCCAGAAAACAACTGTCCGCGTTTTGCATTTCATTGAAGTCGTAGAAACCTTCTGCGCGTCGTTTCTTTTCGGGATACAAGGTGTGCGGGACAAGCTTTGCACACACTTTTCTCTTCTTCAAAACATTTTGCAGAATGTATTGCACGTTATAGTCACATGTCCACCACTTAACACTGACAGCGCAGTATCGGGCCAAGATCCTTCAACCAACTGTCCAGCGCGGAAGTCAACGTTTCGGCACTTGGTTCGTCTTCAGGGCGATAACGCACGGGTACGCCGTGCCCTCCTTCCCATGAGAAGACAGTCAATCCCGTCATGTAAGACTTAAAGTGCAAGTTCGAATAAACTGTGAACAGATTTCACCCAGAATTTTGTGCCAAATTTTCAACAATGGAGCCCTGGATAACGCAATCTGATTTGCAAAGTTTAGGTAATGACGCAAGTGAAACGGAATATTACGTATAAACGCTGCCTAACCAAAGATCATAAATGTAATGAAGCTTGGCCTGTAGATTCGATTCGTGCAGAGCAAATGTGTCAGCCATCTGTGGTAGACATGTGTTGAAAAATTACTAAACAAATGCTTAGCCCGTAAATTATCGCATTGCCGCGCCAGTCTGCGTATCAGGAACTGCGTCACTACTTACTCGATTGGCTGAAAGAAATTACGGAATATAGCAGGTGTGTGCAGTGCAAAGCAAATAGGTGATTTGCTTTCAGAAAAACCGCGCAGGAAAATGGGATTAAGTGACATAAGACCATCTCGCATCATTATGAATGAAGAAAGCCACATGGTTACATGGGTGGACAAAGGAAAATTCTCCACTGCATTAAATATCTGTAGTAAAAGTCTGAGAAAATGAAAGTCATGATGTGTGAAAAAGTAGTGCAGAAATGGTAGTCCCACATAGACGCTACAGGTCATGAGTAGACCTTTTTAGACCTTATGCCGAAGTTCACAAATTGTCCAACAGCATTCATAATGAAAATGTCTCCTATGTCTTTTATGAAAGAAAGATATCTATATACGGGGTGTCCCATTTATCCTGCAAACCTAAAATAACTTTTTTTTGCTGCGTTAAATGAAAAATTGTTTCAACCAATCTTTTTTAAGGGGAGTTGGAATGCCGGAAAATGGAAAAAATTCACATTTTCAGTTTTTAACCTTATAACTTAATTTGAAATTTTCTGCTTAAAATGGTGCAAAATTTGTTAAGAAATTCCAATTGGAAGTATTTTTATTTAATTTTTCAAAATTACATGTGCGCCCAGCAAAGTTACCCATCTTGTGATTTGTACACATTTAAATCTTCGCATTTCCGAAAACATTACATATAGAAGGCTGTGGATTTCACTCTTCAGTTGTAGAATCTTTGATCCTTCCATAGGTACCATTGTTTTTACGACTAGCTGTGTTTATTGTTCAGTTTTTGATCTGTGAGTGTTTGTTTTGAGCCTCGAGTTTAGTTTGTCGCTCATTTGGAGTTTGTTATCTGTCTTGTTTTGACTTTCAGTGGTGAGTGCGTAGTTTCTACGATGCCTAGGAGTGCATCATTATTTAAAAAGCGAAAGTTTCGCGGTAATAGATTTACAAATAACGTTTGTTCAAGTGATTCTGCTTCAGCACCTGTTGATGCTGGTGAAAGTTCTGACGTTTGTACAGCTGAGATGTGTGAAGGAGACACGCCCACCAGTGCATCAAAAAAGAAGTTATCAAACTGTGCAAGTGAAATTACAGATGAAGCTTCTAATGAACAATATGTTTTAGTCGACTTTCCTGTTTTTACTGAGTTTATGAAGAAATGTTTGTGTTGTAATCTTTGTGGAGGTTCTTTTGATATGAACATAACAAACTCTATAGGACTTTCCTGCAAAATTGCTATAGTTTGTGCCAGTTGTGAAAATGAGACCTGTTTTTGGAGCTCTAAAACATGCAGTAGCAATTTGTTTGAGAGTAATATCAGGCTAATGTATGCAATGAGAGCAATTGGTAAAGGACATACTGCTGCTCAAACATTTTGTGCCATAATGAATCTTCCACCTCCACCTGCTAAAATTGACAATTACACTGAAGTGATAGGAGATGCTGTTCAGTCTGTAGCAGATTTATCAATGAAAGCTGCTGCCAGTGAAGCAAAATATATAAATGAAGGAAACCCAGATATCCCTGTTGCTTTTGATGGAACCTGGCAGAAAAGGGGTCACACATCCAAAAATGCTGTTGCTACTGTTACTAGTGTGGACAGCGGTAAAGTTTTGGACTATGAAGTGCTCACTAAACATTGTTACCATTGTGCATCTGGTAAGAAAGAAGCAGCTCACATATGTAGCAAGAATTATGAAGGTACGAGTGGAGGCATGGAGGCTGCCGCTGCTGTGAAAATGTTTAGCAGATCAGAAAAAGAACGGGGAGTATTTTACACAAAATTCCTTGGAGATGGGGACTCCAAGGCATACAAAAGTGTTACAGAATCCATGCCATATGTCAATAAGACAATAACTAAACTAGAATGTGTCGGTCATGTTCAGAAACGAATGGGCACTCGTCTAAGGAAACTGAAACAGAATCTGAAGGACAAAATTTTGTCAGATGGTAAAACCATTAGAGGTCGCCTGTCAGATAAAATTATAAATGAATTACAACAATACTATGGTATGGCAATAAGAAATAATGCAAATAATTTGCAGGAAATGAGACAAGCTGTATGGGCCACATATTTACATCGATCATCAACTGATGATAATCCTCAACATTTTGCTTGTCCAGATGGTCCTCAGTCATGGTGCAATTATAGAAAATCTCAAGCTACTGGGGATCCTTATCACCATAAAAATTATATTCCATTGGCTGTTATGGAAGTAATTAAACCAATATATAGAGACTTGGGGCATCCTGATCTTCTGCGAAAATGTCTTCATGGTTGTACCCAGAATCAAAACGAGTCGTTCAACAACCTCATTTGGACTCGTGTACCTAAGAATGTATTTGTTGGGATAAAAACATTGAAATGGGGAGTCAGTGATGCTGTTATTTCATTCAATGATGGTCATATGGGTAGGCTAAAGGTCATGGCAAGGCTCGGCATTGCTCCTGGTATCAACACCATCAGAGGTCTTCAGCTTCTGGACAGCGTGCGAGTAAGGAAGGCTCAGTATGCAGCTGAATTTAATACAAAAAAAGCAAGGGCAGCAAGGAGAAGAAAGCTTCTAGGTGAAGAAGAAGAACTAGAAGATGACCCTGATTACTCTGCTGGACACTTTTGATAATAGAATAAAAGGTATTTGTGAATTTTCATAATAAATTACTTTAATCGCATTTTCTGGCATTTGACATTTTTAGTGTTACATGTACCTTTATCTCATAAACCACTCAACCAACAACATTCAAATTTTCAGAAATGCTGCAAAACAGTTCAAAGAGGCCACTGAACTAGAATCATGACAAGAACTGGCTTATTCTCTGAACTAGGGAAGTTTATGTTATACTTTTTCCAATAAAAAATGGCTTAATGGTAAAAAATTCATAAATACTATACCAACAAAAAGAAAACATTGGTTCTAGTTCAGTGGGCTCACAATATATGCTGAAAACCTCTGCCAGAATTTCAAAGTTCTGAAGATAATAGTTCCAAAGAAAAAGGTACACAAAGTTAGCAAATTTAACATTGGCGAGATAGGGCATTCCAACTCCCCTTAACCTCTATGGATAGTTCTTACTGAGGGTATACGTTTTATGTATCCCCACAGATGTAGGAGACACAGGGTAGAGATTAAATTTTTTAAATGGAACAATGTACATTTTATTGAAGAATACACTTAACCTCTCCTAGAGCTATTCAAAAATTTATCACACTGTACCATTTTTGTCAATAAAACGCAGATGTGCAAACGATAAAGAGTATACGTGTTGTGAAGAAACCGAGCTGTTTACTGCCTTGACTGTACACATTACATACCCAATGTAGTGCTGTAGTAGAGGTGTGGGTTTTGTTTATGATTTCCAGCTCATGTAAACACAGGTACTCCTCTCTCCCACCTCCCCCCCCCCCCATGTGCACCCCATTTGTTGTTGCTTTAGCGTACAGTACACTGCATGCCAGTGTAGTCTTCCGCCGGCCGCGGTGGTCTAGCGGTTCAGGCGCTCAGTCCGGAACCGCGCGACTGATACGGTCGCAGGTTCGAATCCTGCCTCGGGCATGGATGTGTGTGATGTCCTTAGGTTAGTTAGGTTTAAGTAGTTCTAAGTTCTAGGGGACTGATGACCACAGATGTTAAGTTCCATAGTGCTCAGAACCATTTGAACCATTTTTCTTGTAGTCTTCCATCAGAGTGGCTTAGTAACTGCATGGCGGTAGTGCATCATGTTAATACAATTTTTGTTGTGTAAATGTGTGTGATGTACACGCATAACGGTAAGGTAGAAATGCCGCTGATCTAAGGAGAAAGTACGATGACAGGAAGTAATTTAGTGACTTGCCTGTTTATGTTCAGTACTCTTAGAGAACATTATGATCACTATGTTATTATGTCTATCTTGTGCTCTACTGTACGTACTACCGTTGGCTGGTTGGTTGATTCGGGGGGGGGGGGCGGAGGAGGGGGGGGGACAAATAAGTAGGTCATCGGTCCTATTGGATTAGGGAAGGGTGGGGAAGGAAGTCAGCCGTGCCGTTTCAAAGGAACCATCCCGGCATTTGCCCGAAGCGATTTAGGGAAAGCACGGAAAACTTAAATCAGTATGGCAGGAAGCGGGTTTGAACCGTCGTCCTCCCGAATTCGAGTCCAGTGTGCCTAACTGTACTGTAATTCGCTGGAGGCGGGCGAAATTCTGTTCAGCACAACTACCGTGCAGCAGACGACTCCGTGACAAGCTATCGCCTTCCCGCTGGATGTTTGGTCGTCACGAAGCGGGAAGATTAAATGAGAGATCCAGAAATTATCGAACAAACTGCTGAGGTCGTTGTGCTCGCTGCCGTAACCAAGAATCCTCAAGCCAACATACAACGAATTCAACATGACGTTAGAGTCCCGAAAAACAAGCGCACATCGCATTCTGCAACGTCATAAATTCCAGCCTTATGTTCATTTACACCAAGAACTTCGTGGAAATGACTTCAATAATAGGGTTCAAATTTATCAGTGGGCTCAGCAACAACTTCGCACTAAGCCTAATTTCTTCTCAGATATTCTTTTTACCAACGAGACGTCGTTCTCCGACAAAGGAATTGTCGGTATGAGAAAAATGCACTATTGGTCCATGGAACGTTATTGTTTGGAGCGGAGTGATTGGAGATACCATGGTCGGACCTTCCTTTGTAAATAGCAACCAAAATGGTAGACAATATGCCCGATTTTTAAGACACACTCTTCCTGTTCTCTTGGACGCCGTATCTCTAAAGCAGAGGAGAATCACGTGGTATCAGCATGATAGGCGCCCTGCACATAACACCTTATACGTACGACAAATTCTTGACCGTAAATACCCTGGTGGGTTTATTGGACGTGGTGGCTCAGTTATTTGGCCTGCCCGATCTCCAGACCTTACACCGCTGGAATTTTTTTCCGTGGGGAGCAGACAAAGATACTGTCTACCAAAATGTTGTAACAACAACAGAAGACATGCAGCAACGCATTATTGATGCTTGTAACACGATGACAGAGGATATAGTAGCACGATGTAGGACGTCCTTCACCCACAGACTGAACCTATGTATGAATGCCAATGGTCATCATTTTGAGCATGTTCTGCTTTTAATGTAGTGGTAGAATCACAGTAAAAGTTACTACAGAAGACCATGTTACTTCTGCGTTGTCATGAGTACCTTAACACGGTCCTGTACGATGATAAGCAATTTTTAAAATGTTACATGATTTAGTTAATGAAATGCGCTGAAGAGAATGCAGAGAAGTTATGCACAGAAGTTATGCAGAGAAGTTATGTATTATTTATCATTTCCATAGCTACCAGTTTCGTGGATAAAATGCTGCAGTTTGATATAGTTTTGAATATCTCTTGGAGAGTGAGAGTGTATCCTTGAATAAAGTGTACATGGATCCATTTACAGAATTTAACCTCTACCCTGTATCTCATACATCTGTGGGGGTAAACAAAACTACCCAATGATGTTGAAAACCATTGGTTGAAACAATTTTTCTTTTAACGCATCAGAAAAAAGTTGTTTTGGGTGAACAAGATAAATGGGACACCCCGTATACAAAAGATGGAGGGACTTTACGAAATTTCACCCCTAAAGAGGCGAAATAGGTGATTAAAGCTTTTCTAAAATACGTTCCAGTAAAGGTAATTTCGATGCCAGACCTACGAAGAAACTGACGATCTGCGGGTCGGAGCACAGAATCTTGGATCCTTCAATCAGGCAGGTAGGTTAGAAAATTTAAAAAAAAGAAATGAATAGGTTGAAGTTAGAGACAGTAGGAGTTAGTGAAGTTCGGTGACAGGATGAACAGAACTTGTGGTGAGGTGAATACAGGGCTACTAATACAAATTCAAATAGCGGTAATGCACAAGTACGTCTAATAATGAATAAGAAAACAGGAATGCAGGTAAACTACTATTATGAACAGCATAGTGAACGAATTATCGAAACCAAGACAGAAACGAAGCAAACACCTACTACTACAATTTTATATACCAACTAGCTCCCCACACTTTGAAGAGATTGAAAGAATATGTGATGAGATCAGAGAGTTTTGAGGCGTTCTGATCAAATGTGTGAGGAGAGTCAGCACTGGTCATTAAGTAAAAATCTTTATTACTGTTGTAAATCGATTTCAGTCACTGCGCGGACCTCTTTATAAAGCACTGTGAACTTATAAATACAAGCAGTAAAATTGCAGTATATGCACATATCAATGAACAGTACTTGTCAGACCGAAGGTACAAATTCAATCATCAGTTGAATTTTTGCGTTCTGTCTGACAAGTATTGTTCATTAATATCTGCTGATATGGCAGTTTTATTGCTTGCAGTTATAAGACCACAGGGCTTTAATATTAGCACTGATGAAGGTCACACAGTGGCTGAAATCGATTTGCAGCAGTAATGAATATTTCTACTTCAATGACCAATGCTGACCCTCCTTTCCTTATTAGTACTAGTGCGTTGGTTGTGGTGCGTGCAACTCCTGATTGAGTCCTCATTCAAAGAAATTGCTCTGAGAGTTAAGAGCGACGAAAGTGTAATTGTGATGGAGGAATTCGCTATTAGGAGAAAGAAGAGAAGCAAGAATAGTAGAAAAAGATGGGCTTTGGGGAAGGAATGAAAGAGGAAACCGACTGGTAGAATTCTGCACAAAACATAATTTAATCATCACTAACAGTAGATTTTAAGACTCATGAACATACATTGTATACAAGGAAGACACTTGGAGCCATTAAAAAGTGTCAGATTGATTATAGAATGGTAACACAGAGATATTGGATACAGATTTTAAATTTTAAGACGTCTCCAGGGGCAGATGTGTACTCTTACCACAATTTATTCGTTATGAACTGTAGATTAAAACTCAAGAAACTGCGAAATGGTCGTGAATCACGGAGATGGAACCTAGATGAGTTGCAAGAACCAGAGGTTTTTGAAAGTTTTAGAGCGAACAGTATGCAAAGATTGACTCAAAGAGAGAAAAGGAATACAGAGGAAGACGAATAGGATTCTTTGAGACACGAAAAAGTCAATGTAGCAGAGGATCACACGGGAAAAAGAAACGAGGCCTAGTAGAAATCTTTGGATATCACAGGAGCTACTGAATGTAATTAATGAAGAGAGAAGTATAAAAATGCACCAAATGAAGCAGGCCAAAGGGAATACAAACGTCCAAAAAAGGAGACTGCCAGGAAGTGCAAAATGGCCAAACAGAAACAGCCAGAGGGCAAATATATGGATATAGAAGCATATATAACTAGGGGAAAGTTAGATACCACGTCTATGAAAATTAAAGAGGCCATTGAAGAAAAGTGTAACAGTTGTATGAATGTTGAGGATTCAGATGGAAATCCAGCACAAAGCGATGAAGGGAAAGCTGAAAGGTGGAAGGAGTATATACAGGGGCCATACAAGGGGAATAAACCTGAAGACAATATTACTGAAAGGAAAGAGCACGAAGATGAAGATAACATGGAAGGTATGGTAATGCGAGAAAAGTTTGACGTTTAACAAGATATTGAAAAACCCCCGCTCTCCACTCCCATGAACCACGGATCTTGCCGTTGGTGGGTAGGCTTGCGTGCCTCAGCGATACAGATAGCCGTACCGTAGGTGCAACCACAATGGTGGGGTATCTCTTGAGAGGCCAGACAAACGTGTGGTCCCTGAAGAGGGGCAGCAGCCTTTTCAGTAGTTGCATGGGCAACTGTCTGGATGATTGACCGATCTGGCCCTGTAACACCAACCAAAACAGCCTAGCTGTGCTGGTACTGCGAACTGCTGAAAGTAAAGGGAAACTACAGCCGTAATTTTTCCCGAGGGCATGCAGCTTTACTGTATGGTTAAATGATGACGGCGTCCTCTTGGGTAAAATATTCTGGAGGTAAAATAGTCCCCCTTTCGGATCTCCGGGAGGGGACTACTCAAAAGGACGTCGTTACAAAGAGAAAGAAAACTGGCGTTCTACGGATCGGAGCGTGGAATGTCAGATCCCTTAATCGGGCAGGTAGGTTAGAAAATTTAAAGAGGGAAATGGATAGGTTAAAGTTAGATATAGTGGGAATTAGTGAAGTTCGGTGGCAGGAGGAACAAGACTTCTGGTTAGGTGAATACAGGGTTTTAAATACAAAATCAAATAGGGGTAATGGAAGAGTAGGTCTAATAATGAATTATAAAGTAGGAGTGCGTGTAAGCTACTATAAACAGCATAGTGAGCTCATTATTGTGGCCGAGATAGACACGAAGCCCATGCCTACTACAGTAGTACAAGTTTATATGCCAACTAGCTCCACAGATGACGAAGAGATTGATGATATGAATGATGAGATAAAAGAAATTGTTCAGGTAGTGAAGGGAGACGAAAATTTAATAGTCATGGGTGACTGGAATTCGATAGTAGGAAAAGGAAGAGAAGGACACGTAGTAGGTGAATATGGAATGGGAGTCATAAATGAAAGAGGAAGCCGCCTGGTAGAATATTGCACAGAGCATAACTTAATCATAGCTAACTCTTGGTTCAAGAATCATAAAAGAAGGTTGTATACGTGGAAGAGGCCCGGAGATACTGGAAGGTTTTGAGATAGATTATATAATGGTAAGACAGAGATTTAGGAACCGGGTTTTAAATTGTAAGACATTTCCAGGGGCAGATGTGGACTCTGACCATAATCTATTGGTTATGAACTGAAGATTAAAACTGAAGGAACTGCAAAAAGGAGGGAATTTAAGGATATGGCATTTCCAGCGGGATAATAAAAGCTTGTTGCCAAGAAATAAGTGGGATTCTTAGCCACATATGTAATAGTTCTCTGAAGCAATGCATTTTCCCAGACAGACTGAAGTATGCCACTGTTAAACCACTGCATAAAAAAGGGGATACGTCTGACGTCAACAACTAACACTCAATCTCTCTTCTGACTGCCCTATCCAAAATTTTGTAAAAGTAATGTATTGTACAGTAGCCTCACACCTTTGTAAAAATAAAGTTTTAACAAAATGTCAGTTTGGTTTCCAGAAGGGTTTTCAACGGAAAATGCTATATATACTTTCACTAATGAAATATTAAATGCTCTGAGTAACCGGAAGTCACCCATTGGGATTTTTTGTGATCTACCAAAGGCTTTTGATTGTGTAAATCATGGAATACTTCTAGATAAGCTCAAGTACTGTAAGCTTTTGATTGTGTAAATCATGGAATACTTCTAGATAAGCTCAAGTACTGTGGTATGAATGGGACAGTGCTCAAATGGTTTAAATCATACCTAACTGGAAGAGTGCAGAAAGTTGAAATAAACTGGGGAACAATCAAGAATGGGGTGCCCCAAGGTTCGGTCTTGGGTCCTCTGCTGTTCTTAATATATATTAATGACTTGCCATTCTATATTCACGAAGATGCAAAGCTGGTACTTTTTGCCGATGATACAAGTATAGCTATCACACCCAACAAACAAGAATTAACTGGTGAAATTGTAAACGATGTTTTCCAGAAAATCATTAATTGGTTCTCTGCAAATGGGCTCTCATTAAACTTTGACAAAACACAGTATATACAGTTCCACACAGTAAATGGAATGACCCCATTAATAAATATAGGCTTCGATCAGAAATCGGTAGCTAAGGTAGAATATTCAAAATTTCTAGGTGTATGCATTGATGAGGGGTTGAACTGGAAAAAACACACTGGGAATCTGCTGAAACGTTTGAGTTCAGGTACTTACGCTATTAGGGTCATTGCAAATTTTGCCGATATACATCTGAGTAAATTAGCTTACCAAGCCTATTTTCATTCTCTGCTTTCGTATGGCATCATATTCTGGGGTAACTCATCATTGAGTAAAAGAGTGTTCATTGCACAAAAGCGTGTAATCAGAATAATTGCTTAAGCTCACAATATATGTATATTCACTTATGAAATTTGTTATTAACAATCCGAAGGAATTCAGAAGTAATAGCTGTGTACATGGTTACAACACTAGGAGAAAGGATGATCTTCACTACTCAAGGTTAAATCTAACTTTAACTCAGTAGGAGGCTGCCACGGAAGTCTTTGGTCACTTACCTAATAGCATCAAAAGTCTGACAGATAGCCATATAGCATTTAAAAGGAAATTAAAAGAATTTCTCAATGGCAACTCCTTCTACTCAATAGATGAATTTTTGGAAATAGTAAGTGGTAATTTCCCAACACCCACAAAAAAAATATTAAGTGTCATGTAATATTGTGTCTAATGTAATATCTTTTATTAACCTGACATGTTCCACATCATTACGAAGTGTCGTATTCATGATCTATGGAACAAGTACTAATCTAATCTAATCTGGATAAACTGACAGAATCAGAGGTTGTAGAGAGTTTCAGGGAGAGCATTAGTGAACGATTGACAGGAATTGGGAAAAGAAATAAACCAGAAGAGGAATGGGTAGCTTAAAGGGATGAAATAGTGAAGGTAGTAGAGGATCAAGAAGGTAAAAAGACCAGGGCTAATAAAAATCCTTGGGTAACAGAAGATGTATTAAATTTAATTGATGAAAAGAGAAAATATAAAAATGCAATAAATGAAGCAGGCAGAAAGGAACACAAACGTCTCAAAAATGAGATCGACAGGAAGCATAAAATGGCTAACAGGGATAGGTAGAGGACAAATGTAAGAATGTAGAGGCTTATCTCACTATGGGGTAAGATAGATACTGCCTACAGGAAAATTAAAGAGACCTTTGGAGAAAAGAGAACCACTTGTATGAATATCCAGAGCTCAGATAGAAACCCAGTTCTAACCAATAAAGGGAAAGCAGAAAGGTGGAAGGAGTATATAGAGAGTCTACACAAGGGCGATGTACTTCAGGACAATATAATGGAGATGGAAGAGGATGTGGATGAAGATGAAATGGGAGATATGATTCTGCTTGAAGAGTTTGACACAGCACTGAAAGACCTAAGTCGAAACAAGGTCCCTGGAGTTAACAACATTCCATTAGAATTACTGACAGCCTTGGGAAAGACAGCCCTGACAGAACCCTACCATGGTAAGATGTATGTGACAGGCGAAATACCCTCAGACTTCAAGAAGAATATAATAATTCCAATCCCAAAGAAAGCAAGTGTTGACAGATGTGAAAATTACCGACCTATCAGTTTACTAAGTCACGACTGCAAAATTCCAAGAAGAATTCTTAACCGACGAATGGAAAAACTGGTAGAAGCCGACCTCGGGGAAGATCAGATTGGATTCCATAGAAATACTAGAACACGTGAGGCAGTACTGACCCTACGGCTTATCTTAGAAAATAGATTAAGGAAAGGCAAACCTACGTTTCTAGCATTTGTAGACTTAGAGAAAGCTTTTGACAAAGTTGACTGGAATACTCTCTTTCAAATTCTGAAGGTGGCAGGGGTAAAATACTGGGAGCGAAGTGTATCTACAATTTGTACAGAAACCAGATGGCAGTTATAAGAGTCGAGGGGCATGAAAGCGAAGCAGTGGTTGGGAAAGGAGTGAGACAGGGTTGTAGCCTATCCCCGATGTTATTCAATCTGTATATTGAGCAAGCAGTAAAGGAAACAAAAGAAAAATTCGGAATGGGAATTAAAATCCATGGAGAAGAAATAAAAACTTTGAGGTTCACCGATGACATTGTAAATCTGTCAGAGACAGCAAAGGACCTTGAAGAGCAGTTGAACGCAATGGACAGTGTCTTGAAAGGAGGATATAAGATGAACATCAACAAAAGCAAAACGAGGATAATGGAATGAAGTAGAATTAAATCTGGTGATGTTGAGGGAATTACATTAGGAAATGAGACGCTTAAAGTAGTAAATGAGTTTTGCTATTTGGGGAGCAAAATAACTGATGATGGTCGAAGTAGAGAAGATATAAAATGTAGACTGGCAATAGGAAGGAAAGCGTTTCTGAAAAAGAGAAATTTGTTAACATCGAGTATAGATTTAAGGGTCAGGACGTTTTTTCTCAGAGTATTTGTATGGAGTGTAGCGATGTATGGAAGTGAAACATGGACGACAAATAGTTTGGACAAGAAGAGAATAGAAGCTTTCGAAATGTGATGCTACATAAAAATGCTGAAGCTTAGATGGATAGATCACAAAACTAATGACGAGGTATTGAATAGAATTGGGGAGAAGGGTAATTTGTGGCACAACTTGACTACAGTAAGGGTTCGGTTGGTAGGACATGTTCTGAGGCATCAAGGGATCACCAATTTAGTATTGGAGGGCAGTGTGGTGGGTAAAAGTCGTAGAGGGAGTCCAAGAGATGAATACACTAAGCATATTCAGAAGGATGTAGACTGCAGTGGGTACTGGGAGATGAAGAAGCTTGCACAGGATGGAGCACCATGGAGAGCTGCATCAAACCAGTCTCTGGACTGAAGACCCCAACGACAACAACATTAAATCACCCAAGTTGAAACAATGCCACTAGAGTAGACAAAATTCCGAAAGAATTGCTCATATTTGCGGGAGAGCCAGCCATGACAAAACTATTCCGCCTGGTGTGCAAGAGGTATGAAACAGGCGAAATATCTTCAGAATTCAAGAAGAATGTAATAGTTCCATCTACAGAGAAATCAGTTGGTGACAGGCATGCATATTACATAACTATCAGTCTAATAAGTCATGGTTGAAAAATTGTACCGTGAATTATTTACATATGAATGGAAAAACTGATGTATGCTGACCTCGTAGAAGACTGGTTTGGGTTCTGGAGAAATATTGTAACACGTGAGACAATACCGACCCTACGATTTAATTTGAAAATTTGTTTAAGGAAAGAAAAACCTACGCTCATAATCTTTGTAGACATAGAGAAAGCTTTGACGACGTTGACTGTAATACACCGTCTGAAATTTTGAAGGTAACAAGATCTAATGTAGAGAAAGAAATGCACAGAAAAGAGACGCCAGTTGTAAAAGTCGAGGGACATGAAAATGAAGCAGTGGTTGAGAAGGGAGAGAGGCGGGGTTGTAACCTACCCCAGACGTTATTTAAAACTGAACATTGAGCTAACAGTAAAGGAAACCAAAGTAAAATTTGGAGTAGGAATTAAAGTTCGGGGAGGAGAAATAAAAACCTTGAAGTTTTCCGATGACAGTGTAACGCTGTCACCGACAGCGAAGAACTTGGAAGTGCAGTTGCTAGAAATGGTCAGTGTCTTGAAGAAAGCACATAAGTTTAAAATTAAAAAATCTCAAACAAGGATAGCGTAATGCAGCAGAATTAAATCAGACGTTGCTGAGAGAACTGTAGTAGGAAATAAGACACTAAAGTAGTATGTGAGCTTTTCCATTTGGCAGTAATGTAACTGATGATGGACGAAGTAGGGACGATACAACATGTACATCGGTAATGGCAAGAAAAGTGTTTCTGAAAAATAGAAATTTAACACATATCCGTAAATTTATATTCGATGTTAACAAATTCTATGGTAGCCTGTAGTGATGCCATCTACGATAAGAAGTTTAGACAAGAAGAGAATAACAACTTTTGATATGTATTGTTACAGAGGAATGCTGAGGATTAAATGGTTAGATTGCATAATAGGAAGGTAATGAATATAACCGCAGAGAAACGAAATTTATGGCATAATTCAACTTTGGAGAAGAGCTCGGTTGACAGGACACATTCTGAGACGTAAATGAATCGTCAGTTTAGTACTGGATGGGGACGTGGAGGGTAAAAATTTCAGAGAGAGTCCAAGAGATGAGTACAGTGAGCAGAACAGATGTGGGTTACTATAGTTATTTGGAGATGGTGAGGCTTGTACAGGAAAGAACAGCTTGGAGAGATGTATCAAACAAGTCTTCGGACTGAAGACCAGAAGAAGAACATATAAAAGACTTATTCTTTCACTTGCTGTTCTCATTAAATTAGGCCCACAAACTTTTGCAGACATTAGATCGAGAAATCCTTTGTCTTAGTAGCTCAGTCCCAGTCTTTTGCTGCCTTTGGTGCATAATAGATAATAGGTCGACAAGGAACTGACTCCTGCAGACTGGAAGGTCTTTTGACGCAGAAACTTGAATTTACGTAACGCATCAGTTAGAGTATGATTGCTCACGACATCGTTTTGACAGTAGATTTTCTGAAAGACGGAAGGATACGTATTTAGTTTGTACAGGACAGCTTCGGTAAAGTGATCCATGACATGTGATATGTGGCGATCTGGATAGGTCTTTTTACGTAATTTTGATTACATCCCGTATCAGAGTGACTGTGTTTATCGAAACAGGATATCAGATTACCTTCGTTCATGCGATATAAAGAGGTAGAAAGCTATATTTTAATTAACACTTAATTAATAGAGCCACATTAACACATTAATAGCTCGTGAACGCACATCACAGTAAGTTTCTTGTGCCAGAAACAACTATTAACACAAAACGCAGTTGAATGACATGCATCAACTGATAATTTTATAAATTTTATAACTTTATATTTTAGAGCTTTTCTCTTATTCCTGGAAACCCAATGCAAACAAATAGTTATAAACAGTGATTCCAAACATAAAGAAGTCGCATTCTGCGAGGCAGATCATTTAAAATTGTAATCCATTTATTACTGTTTTAATCTGTCATTCAACCAATACTAGTGTTAGTTAAAATTCCTTTTGACTCATAAATGATTACACAGATGATGCTGCTTTAAACACAATCGCTTCACACAGGAGCGGCAGTTGTTGGTGAGTTATCATATGTACTAAGCAAGTATCTACTATCGACGTTTGCAATTGTATTAATATTTTTACGTTGGCAACATGTTAGTTATGAATATGTGGGATTTGTTTGTTTGTTTACAAAATAAATATTTAAGATATAGCCTCTGTTTCTTGCAGCTAATGGGTTAGTAGCAAAGAAAGGCAAAATTCTCAGTCAACCTCTGAACTTTATTTCTGGATTAAGGTATCGTGCTCAAACGTAAGCATTATTATCTGTTGTACAGTTAGACATCCCTTCATATGTATAGTTTCCCATATGTATTAAATATGTTTCATGCAGCTGATCAAGCACATCAAAACAGCATGTGAGAGATTTTGAACGAGTCAGAATGACTGCTCTGCCGGCGGATAGTGAGTACGCAATATAACCACGTGCCTGTAACAGACCACACAGCTTTGCGCGATGCTGGATCACTGCAGCAAGCGTGGATCTGCCTGCATCGAAGGTCCGGCGTCGCCGGTTGTATTGTCGACTGGAGTCCACACGCCACTGCACCGGTTTCCATTGCCAAGAAGCCACCAACTATACTGAGCACGTGACCCCCATCGCTTGTATGTTAAGTGGAAAAACGTAGAGTTCCCCACTTAAACTGACCTACAGTGTAGTATATCGTTGGTAGGCAATGAAAACCTCGTAACTCCACTTTGCTAAATTTTGCAGGCGAAGAAAAAACAATTTCTTAAGTGATACAGATAAAGTTGCTACACGTGTAACTAAATAGTAGGAACTTGCAACTAGCCTATCGACTGACTACGTACACCTGCAACAAGAAATTCCTTTCACGCAACCTGAAACTTAAGCACTACACATGAGTCACGTGACCAGAAGCCCTGTATGCCATGGAATGTCTTTCCACGAACCGGAGAGATCTGATGGAGAAATTGGAAGACAGAGGAGAATCCTCAGGAAAACCCTAGTCCCAGTAGAAGAAGATGGGGAATTCAGAAGGCGACATAGCTCGGAGCTCTACGAACATATCGAGAGGCTCTCTGACTATGCAGGAAAAAGAACGGTAGCTTTCTATGGCATGTTACAAGATTGCCTCCAAACAGCTTGACCAACCGTCGTTCACCGTCTGGTAAAACAAAAAGGTTTGCACCACTTGGCTGACAGAAACTGGAAAGGACAATTAAAGAACTGGGAATAACTGATCTCCAGAACAGGCAGTCAGAGAGACGTACCCTGAAGTAAGCCCTAGGATTTCAGGAAAAGCCCCGAAGGAAAGCTACTCTTTCTCTTTTATATTAGTTCTGTAGTTAAGGTTTGTCATTGGCTGTAAAGATTATGATCCCACAATGGATTATCGACGCTATGAGAAACGGCGACGTCTTTTACCGCTAATCCTACAAGTCTCGAAACTCCCTTGCTTTCGCTCTGTGTTTGGTAATTTCTTCACCCACAGGCCTGGTGTCGCTCTTGCTATGGGGACGAATATTAATATGGCCACAGTACGCTTGTATCTAAACAGACGGCTTTAGTAGTGAGGCGGATGTAGGATACGCCTTCTTCAGTCCCTCTAGCGACACATATCTATGTTTGCACTCCCGTCTGAATCATCTGTCTACACAGCGGAGTTACCGGCTGTCAGTGAGGCTATTTGCTATGGTGCGTGGACTTATTGGCTCGTCTTGATTCTGAAGGACTCTCAAAGTATGTTGCAGAAACTACAACATACATATTAACTTGGCACTGTTATAAGTACTGGTGGCTGTGTGGTGTTCGTGTTTCAGGGTTTTTATTTTGCTTTAAGAACTTACATTCGTACATCGAAATTTTTTCAGTTGTTTTAACGTCGCCATTGCAGATATGTTAATATGACACTTTTGTAAGTACTGTTGGTTGTACGGCTTGTGCTGCCCAAACCGAAAAATAAAAATAAATTAAAGGAGCCAACTATCGCGGTTGACAGAGACCAATTACTGTGTTTACATGTTTACCTCTCTCTACTGTGCGCAGCATCCCTTATCTTCTCGCCATATTTCCTCAGGCTGTCGGCAGAATATTTGCGATCGCCGTTTTTGGATTTGATCTTCAACATTACATACGACAGCTAGACAATTATATCAAGACTTCAGCACAACTCGTTGAGAATTTGGTATAAGATTGTTGTCAGTGTGAGTTGCTTATTTTATTCCTTAAGATGGTATAGCGTTTTTGTTGTGTTTAACTGCGGCCAACGTGATGATGTTCTAGAACGAAACTGGTCGTGCCACAATAAATGTGTAATAATACAACTGAGGTGTTTTTATCAATCACAAAAATTGTCACCCGTGGTGGTGAACACGATCTAGATTACAAAGTAAACTGCCAGCGCACCGGGAGTTCTCTGACAGACGATGTCACCACAGTGGACGTTGACACCTCGTCCTCGTCCTCTTTTAGACAAGGTGGCGAGAACCCACATCCACTAGTTTATCGATCCTGTAAAGAGACGTTCGCTCTTAAATATAGTACCGCATTTTCCTTGATTATGGGCTAAAAAATGGCTCTGAGCACTATGGGACTTAACAGCTGAGGTCATCAGTCCCCTAGAACTTAGAACTACTTAAACCTAAGTAACCTAAGGACATCACACACATCCATGCCCGAGGCAGGATTCGAACCTGCGACCGTAGCGGTCGCGCGGTTCCAGACTGAAGCGCCTAGAATCGCTCGGCCACCAGCGGCCGGCATAATTTAGGTTAAGTAGTGTGTAAGCTTAGGGATTGATGACCTTAGCAGTTGTCCCATAAGATTTCACACACATTTGAACATTTTTTTCAGACACTGGCAGCTGGCGGACTAGATAATTAAATTTCTGGTAATCCATCAAGTGGATCTGCAGTTGGACACGTCGTACATGAATAATGATGACAAAACCAGTGGCTTTATTTGAATCTAACGTCGTTTATTCTTTTTAAAACATGCTACATGTTTCAATACCACATGATTTCATCTTCAGGTCTCTGACGTAACCTACCTTCAACAACGGTTTTCATGTGCAATGAACAAAATCGTGGGAATAAGGAGCCCAGCATGGTCAGACGACCATGTTGGGCTTGTTATTGCGACGGAATGGTCAGAATCCAGTTAATTTTGGCCCGCTGCAAACGATTCTGTTCACTGCACGTTGCAGTCTACATTTGAGTGCAGGATTTTCAGTAAATATCCAGTAAATGATTTAGCTGTACCAACTGCAAGAATGTAATTAAAGGAGCTTATAAGTGCTTTCGTTTCCTCATAATTCGTCTTATTCTAGGACTCACCTTATCTGATTGCAGATTCCCTGACAAAATTAATTCTTGAATATGTGACTTTTTGCACGAGTCATTTAGATTATAAATAAAATACTAATGTACTCGTTATATTAATAATTATCTACGAGTAAATTTACTGAGTGCTAGTTATTACTCTGAGGCCGCAAGAACATTGGCATGTGGGCTCTTACAAGAATGCATTTCTTTCCAGGCAGTTTGTAGAGGTGTGTGGCGTGTGGTGAGTTGTAAAGGGACGCCTCCAGTCTTGTCATCAGACACTGCAATCATTTTATTAACTGATCTGAGACTGATTCGTAGCTCAGCCAAAACTAGTAATCAAGTATCGTTAAAATATTTCGATCCTAATTACTTAAGGATTTTTATATAAAAATATTTAACACTTAACACTGTCATAGCTCACTTGTCTCCATCCTGACCATATCAGTAAGCAACACCAATTATTTGCTAGCAGCTTTCATTGGTGTCGTGTAACGCCTTCCTTCCTGATGCTAAAAGATACGCATTCGCCAAAAATGTTCCTTGCTAAAATTATTCCTGTGTAATACTTAGTTTACTTGAAAATTCTCCTGACAGCCAAGTCATAAATCTCCCTGTCCTCTGACTCGGCCACTGCGCATTATTGTTAGAGAGATATTTTCCTTACGTTCAATGGTTTGGAGAGACCAGCCTGTTACGGCATTGTCCAACAGGTGTATACACTTTCCCCATGTCTACCAATGGACAGTATACTACTTGTCCCATACGTATTGAGAGCAAGCCGAATAATAACTGCTATAAACATGAGAGTTTGAAGCCCTAGGTACAACACTGACACAAATCCATATTGAAGCAAATCAACGCACACCCACGTGTGGCGATAAATCTCCAATTCCTTCTTCGTAGATTGATCGCTCCCACTGCTACCCTGACCGCTGACTGGTTGCAGTTATCTGTATTTATACTAAAACAATCCACAGTCATGTGCTCTACAATACCCTTAATGGATAAGTTTGGCGACAACTATAGATTCTTTGCGGTGTGGCATGCAAATCATGTTCAGGTAAATTCGTCAGGGAGACACATCCCCAGGAACATATATATTTCGTACAGTGTTGATTGGAGGTTTTGATAGCAGAATGTTGACTCTCCACGCCAACTTGGAGTCTGTATGTCCAATGTTACGTAAAGTCATGCACCATATTCCTTTTTTTCTCTTTGCTCTTATGTACTAAACCATAGTATAAAATTGATTTCATTCTTATATATAATTCAGTCCTGACAGTGTTCACGCCTGCAACAGTATCCATTTCAAGCTGGGCTATTATGACGTGAAGTTGTTATTGGAATATTAAGTAAAAATAAATAATACAAGATGACATGTTGTTGTTGTGTTTAGTTAGTTGGCTACATGTTCCACAGGTCAGGTTCGTGATAAACTTTATGAGATGGAATATGTGAATTTACCAAAATACTTCAAACACATTAAAAAAAGTATTTATACAGGATGTAATAAAACTATATGTGCATAATTTTAAAAAGTTTAGAGGAGATAAAGAAACACTTCTCTATATGACAAAAATGACATATGCACCGTTTACCTGCTAGGGGTCCACGAAGGTTTTTATGCTACTGAATGTTCGGAGAACGCGTTAAGATTGGCGCGTGATGAATATTGTTTTAGAGATGTTGACAAAAATGCGCAACTGGCATCTCAGTTCTAATGTTAGTATAACACGCTCAAAACAACGAGGTTTTTCACGAACAATGGCTACAGCTTCAGGCAAACAGGCGACCAACTCTTCTTAAGTACCTGTCGGTGTCTCATCCAACGAACACCTCATCTCCCAACACAAAAATAAATCGATAATAGGTTAGTTCATTTACATAAAAAGTTAGTAATTTTAAGAAAAACATTGTATAGTATTTCTCCTGTTGATGCCTCTTTTTCGGCTTGATGATAATGCTTGTATCATCTCCTGTCTTCCTTGTGATGCAGATTAAGTAGTATATCACCAAAATGAATGAGAAAAGAAATGCGCTTATTATCGAAACCTGAGGAACGCCTACTTCGATTCCTTCCTGTGTAGATGATGTGGTGTCCCTCTTTGTATTACTCGATCATACTAATGTGAAATTCTGCATCCTGTTTCTTAAACCCCAAAAAACTCACACTTTTTATGTTCCATCTAATTGTTTTGTGTTGTTGCTTGTTTTTATTTCCAGCAGTGTAATTCGCGATCGGTTTGACGTGCCGAACGGCAATTAGTAAATAATAAGACAGTGCTATTGTGAACGTTAACATGATGAAAAAATTTGCATTAGTTTAGTTCTTTGTACTTCACAAAACTGACATTCCGTCTTTCTTCTTTCAGGCGAGATTCTGACTTCAATGGATCTAGTGGAAAACTTGTAGTCCTTCTACCTGTCGACATAGTAAGAACACAATTAAGACTCCGACCTGAGGCTAACGATAACAAAATTTTCTACAACTCTCTCGGTGACTTTATCGAGAGTTCGTCCCTTTTCCCCATAGAGATTAACGTGCCAGACGTCATCCGTTGGTTCTACGGCTTCATGTCCAGCTGGTTCCCCAGCCTGGCCAACAGATGGCAGCAAGAGTCAACGCCAAGGATACGCCTGTATCTGCTTGCTCCACCACCGGCTTCGGACCAAACCTATCCAAAAAAGACGGCGACCACAAACATTTACAAGAAACTGTTTATTTCCCCACAAAATAAAGTCCTTATTCTAAAGTCGTCCAGTGGTGGAAGTATGCAGCTGATTCCATTCACAATTTATCGCGAAGAGATCGTTCAAAGAGTCGTAATGTTAGCTGAAATAGACATGCACTCAGGATCTGAGAACAGACAGCCATTGCAACCGTAATTCGGTGAGGGCTTCCATATTGCTATATGTACTGTACTCATTGCTTCTGGTATCGTAAGCATTGTAAATTATGTCTGTGTTTCATAAACACCAGTTAACCTATCAATTCACATATGGGTCCATTGTTCTCTGTATTGTAAATTTTTGCTGCCGATCATAACTTGTATAATCTCTCTCATTTTCTTCGACTGCTTGCAAATTTAATTAAAGCAAATGAAAACCTATAGAGAACTTGGTTCTCATCAAATATAACCATTGTTATGTCTGATATGTTTCTGATATGGTATATATGTTTTGTCGAAGAACAACCTATGAAAAACGAACTGGTTGTGTATAATGTGCTGTCCTTGAAACATCAGCCGCAAGCATGTTATAAGGAAATGAATAGTTATCAAACGATCTAGCGTTGGCATTATTGTACCACCTGAACGATATGTACGTAGCTGCAGTCGAATTTAGTACCTGTAATGTACTGTATTTTCATCGTAGCAGAAATATTCATATATTCTGCACAAATATTTAAATGGAAGAGACTTTATTAATCAAAATCTTTGAAAATGAACATACTCACCAAACGTATTCATTACTGTAGTTACTTTTGCCACTCCTTTTCCTCACCCCTCGCTCTGCCCATAGTACAAGTTGCTAATATGCAGCATGTGCAGAAGCACTCAAAATGGTAGTGGTCAGTTATCATAGTGGTGGAAGAAATTTTCATTCCGATTATGTGGTTGGGTTGGCAGGATGAAGGGAGATTATGACATAAAGTTGGTGTTCAACTGACTAAGCGCCAGTGTCCTTCGTTAAATTCCAAACCTTAACATAGCGTCTGTTGGAGAGATATCACGCAACACTGTTGATGGTGATCCGTGCATAGTACGGGGTCTGCGCCATATGCTTCCTTCTCATGCTCAAAAACTACTATCTAAGAATTAATGTCATGTGTTAAACCTCAAGTCTCATCCCAATTACTGACAGAGTAAGGGTAGGTGACTCTGTCGATGGTGATCTGATTGTAGAGTGGGGACGTTTAGGTCAGAAGCGTCGTGTTCACCATCATTTTTCCCTTACTCTTCATCATCATCAATACCACATTAAGCGTCTAATTTTTGGGTAACATAAATTTCAAACCAACGTCTTTTGGTGGAAGGGTATGTGACATTGATGATGATGGTCTGCAATGGATTGGAGATGATCGTTCAGTAGCCGCCTTGTCACCCCAACTGCTCTTAACTGGATTAACCACGAAGCTTTTCCCCTTTCTCCCAATATCTCCTTACTTAGGGTATGTTACATAGTTGATAGAGACCTTTCTCACCCTTCTTTCTCTCCTCATAACCCTCTCTGCACCGTGTGCCAAAAGTTCTGGGTTAAACTATAAAACTCACCCCAGTGTCAAAACATGAAAATGATACTGAACTGCTATATGCATGACTCACGCTTTGCACCAGAAGTGTGGCAGTAGGTCAGTAAAGAGAAAACATTTCGCTTTAGATGGTTGAATAATTCGGCAAAATTCTAACAAACGTTGCCACACAACATTTACATTCTTATTAGTTACATATCAACGCTTTCGTTTTCTTCTTTCCTTTATATCAGACTAAGAAAATCAGTAAACACTGAATCACCACATCAGAGCAAATGTATCCTAAATTACTCTGTTACCTTTAAAATGAAACCATCAGTCAGAGAAATACATTCTGAACGGCATCAATTCATATTACTTTTAATTATAGTTCCATTTCCATTAAAATATGACTATTATAATCCCTTTACAGCGTAAGAAGTTTTCTATGAGGTTTTCTTTAATTCATAACGGTATGTAAATCATATTTATATCACGTGTAATCAGTATGAAGGATTATTCCACAAATTTTCAAGACCAGTTTTAGAAACACAACGAGAAAGGTAAAAATATTTATGAGCATTTGATGTTATTTTCTTTTGCTTTTAGTGTAATATTTCAGAACCATTTCAGACGGATGTTCCAGCAGTATAAAAGCTAATATTAAGACACGCTGATAGTTCAAGGACAGTGCAAATACAGTCCACATAAGAACCAAAATAAAACCCAAAGGGCTATATCAATAAGAGTGTATCATGTACATTTTATTTATGGTAATTTGAAATAAAGCATATAATTGTAAAGTCATTTTATTGTTCGATTTTTTAATTACTCAATATCAGTTTTTAAAAATCATAACAATGGCACATAGCGAAATTTAAAAAATGTATTCTGTACATTTACTGAGGTTTAAATTGACGATGTTACAAAGTCCGCTCAAAGCCTAAACAGATGTGTGGGTTGTTGTAAAGCGACTTTATGTAGTTTTACACATCATGTCTTACAGCTAACAATAAGCTTACTAAAGAATGCAGATTATACACCTGCATTATTTAATCTCTCACTCTGCGTTTCAAGTGCTTACGTATACATAAAGCTCAAGCCTAATGTCACAAACCATTATTTTTATATAATAACAAACCAATCGTCACCTTAAAAGTTGGACCCACGTTACACAGTAACATTACATGCAGTCAAATGCAGTCTTTAGTAAATCGCCTGTGCACTCTAGAGGCACAAACTGTCGCTCCATACCATTCAGTTTATCATAGCTTTACAGTAACGAGCTTATAAAAAATTCAGAAAACAGTATAAATTGCATTAACGGTACTAAATCTGTAACTAACTTAAGAAATATTTGTAAGAAATATTGCTACAGCATCTGAAGAGGAACGTGCAAATCAGACAACCTTTACAACAGAGTCAAGCAAGTTACGTACTTCCAAAAATGTTAAGTCAACATATTTCCTGCATCCACATCACCCCCGGTTCTCGTTACCTCTGTTATATGTATCAGCTAAGAAATATCCACAGCGGCAAGTAGTATACTCTGTAGCAGCCAAAAAACGCAAAGTGGCTGTATGATTGTCTCTGTGTGCAAAGGTATAAACATCAAATGAAGTTACAAGTATTCGTTTTGCTCTATAATCATTCATCCAAGACAGTTCTGAAACAAAGAAATATGCAACTCGACTTCGCTATGTAGTTTCCCCGTCACTTAGCGAGTAAAGATACTATCATGGGCACTATGAAATTTATGCAAATGAATCAAATCATGTCTTCTAGGTTGAGCCTCGAAGTTCTTGCAGACATCAAAGGCAGCAACTTGCGAGACATTGTAGTAGGTGCGTCTCAATAATATTTACATCCGGAACAAGGAGTTGATTAAAGAAATGATACAGAAACACAACGATAATGGATTCCACTATCGACAATAGTATAAATATGCTACATAAAATGATCTTCATTAGTGGCAAAACGTGTTCCATATTCACTTGTTAACAACAGACAGTAACGGAGGCCGAGATGTTGAGAATAATGATACCAAGAAATACACAACAAAATGTTGCTGATGTGGTGCAGGTAGAAATTCAGCACTTTATATTTTATTAGGTGCTTACTGTCACTGAATATTATGAAGTAACAACCAAGTTTATAAATAGCGCAGATGTCCCATTTAAACAGCTTTTCACAACATTGTATGTACGTCTGTGATGTGGTAATGGTATAGTTAATATTTGGAGGCATTCTTAATAGCTAGATCTATCCTGCTTACCTTGTAGATAAGAATAACTTTTAATTGTCTTTTGCAACTGAATATTATATTTGTTTATAATCATACTTGTTTCACTTAACCATTCTGGTATCTTCATTGGTCTACAAGGAAAGTAACTATTTACTTAACTAGAAGCATTTTGTTTTTAGTTTTACATAGTAGTATTTTTAGGTCGACTTAAGATTTCATATTATTTATAAATGATGTATTTGTTAAGTTAACTTAGAAGGGTGTGTACAATGCATTTCATATCTACAAGAAGATATTTGTAAGCAATATCAGTATTAAGTTAACGTACAAATTCTGCTAGGATACATTACACATCTAGGAACGAAATATTTTTAAATCATTTTAATGTTAAGTTAACCCTAAAGTGCTACCGCGAGACACTATATACTTCAACAAAAAAACAATGATAGCAAAGTTCCGCGCGGGATTAGCCGAGCGGTCTATGCCGCTGCAGTCATGGACTGTGCGGCTGGTCGCGGCGGAGGTTCGACTCCTCCCTCGGGCATGGGTGTGTGTGTTTGTCCTTAGGATAATTTAGGTTAAGCAGTGTGTAAGCTTAGGGACTGATGACCTTAGCAGTTAAGTCCCATAAGATTTCACACACATTTGAATTGGCAAGTTAACAATATTTCATTTATCTTCTTCGTTTACTACTGAAGATACCAAAAACCAATTGGATGGAAACAAAAATAAGCCTCAGTTTCAAAAGACAAGTGATAGTTATTGCACATCCACATCGACACAATGCAAAACGAAGCGGATGGCAGAATGTACTTCTCTATCTACAACATAAGCGACAGTACAAAATGTTTTTCACTTGATATATGAGAAGTTTCAGTTCTGATTTTATTCTGACACTGCTCATGTCTTGACACTTCATATTAACCAGTCCCATAGTCATGTGGTGTCATTAAAAATTATTCTTACGTAAATAATGTTTTTTGTGGCACACACCAGATGTATACCTAATTGGCGAGTGAGAAGTGAGACCTCATTATCTGGATGCTATGCAGAATTTGTGGTAAGTGCGTTTGGAGGTGATGTAGTCACTGTACGGATTGTGTGAGGAAAGGAGGTCGTCCAGCAGTAGCCTATCTAGCAGCAGCCGCATCGGCCGGGTCGTAGTGTATGAAGACGGGCTTGGTCTGGTGGTCTGTGATGGCGCCACGCAGGTACGGCGGTACCTGGGCGTCGTGGACCGCAGCGACGGGCACCGCGTCGTATAGCGACGCCCTCTGCGAGACGCTGAGTCCCCGCGGAGGCGCCTTGGCGTCGGCGGCGGCGCCGGCGTCGGCGGCGTCGGCTGCCACAGGCTGCGCCACCTGCACCGCCACTGGGATGACGGGGTGGTGGAAGCTGTAGAAGAACCCGCCGTCCACCTGCGGCTGCGGCATCGCGGCGGCCTTGGGAGACGCCGCCTTGGCCTGGCGCCCCGGGTGGATGTACATGGCGCTGTACGACTCCGCTGCCCCGTCCTTCAGCGACACCACCGACCGCTGGTTTCCAGGAGTAGCTCTGTTGGCCTCTCCAGCCTCGGTCTCGGCCGCTGTCGCGTGTTCGTCTCTGGAGGAGCCGGCAGCCACCGTCTCCGCCACCAGCTCCTCTTTACTGGCACCAGATCCGCCCTCTGGGTCTGCAACTTTACCTGCTTCCCCAGCAGGAGCTTCGAGAGATCTGGCCTTCGACGAAGCGCTCCTGCCGATCAGGTTGTTGAGGATGACTGCCTCCTTGCTCCCGGCCTGCCTGTAGACTGGCGTGTCAGCTCTTCTGGCAATGTCCTGTAGGTACTGCATGGCCACAGGTGGGTACCCTCCGACGTTGGTGACGCCCGATGGGTGGCCGCCGTAATGCGTCGGCTGGTCGCTATGGGCACTGCTCCCCTTGCTGTAGAAACCGCCTGAAACGTGGGGTGGGGCGACAGTTTGAGAGCTGACCCTAAAAATACTGTGGTCACTATCAGTACCGCGACTTCCATCACCATCTGAGTCAACTTTGTAAAACAGTGCACCATACTTGTTGTGTGGGGTACTATAGGCAACATCATCCCCAACAACAACCGGCATTCTGCCTTCCGGGAAGTAGTTCCTAGTCGGCACCCTTTCATTATTTCGTCGCTGAGTAGTCACCATTGTTCCAAAATGCGAGGAAGCTACAGAGCTGTCGTCGAACAATTGATACTGCCCTCCGTTCCCATCATTGTCTGTTCCGTTAAATGATGAATCTAGAGCCACCTGAGTCTCATTAACGTCAGAGTAGCTATTACCATTGTAATAAACTGGATGTGGCACATAACGTGATCTGGAATGCTCCTGGGGCCTAGAGTATGTGTCTGAAGGTAATTGCTGATGATTATAAGGCTCCTGAAAATGACGCAGGTCGTATGCTCTCAGGTTACCTTCTTGCTGTGGATTTAGAGGACTAACACCTGGTAAGGAAGACTGTTTTCGGTGCTCATTCGAGCGTCCTGCTTCGTTGTACGCAACATGTACAGCCACCTGAGTCTCATTAACGTCAGAGTAGCTATTACCATTGTAATAAACTGGATGTGGCACATAACGTGATCTGGAATGCTCCTGGGGCCTAGAGTATGCGTCTGAAGGTAATTGCTGATGATTATAAGGCTCCTGAAAATGACGCGGGTCGTATGCTCCCAGGTTACCTTCTTGCTGTGGATTTAGAGGACTAACACCTGGTAAGGAAGAGTGTTTTCTGTGCTCATTCGAGCGTCCTGCTTCGTTGTACACAACATGTACAGCCGCTTGCGTCTGATTAGAGTATGAGTTAGTGGGAGGGTAGTAAACAGGGTGTGGAGAATCTTGTGAAGCAGAATTGACTGACGAGACAGAGTAATTACGAGAAATCTCTCCCTCGGTGGAAACCAAAGGACGATCGTCATATCTGTGGCTAAGGCCGGACTGGCCTTTCCTGGAGGTATCGATTCCTCTATTCTCAACATATGTGAACTGCGGTCTGTAGGTACCTCTATTTCCATTATAACTTGTCGAAAAGCCTCGATTGGTAATTGGTTCCCCTCCAGGGAAAGCAGCGCCACCTTCCTGCCTAGACGTCTCTGATACTCCACTGTGCCTTGTAGGATAACTCAAGTCTGGCAGGACCACTCCAGCTTTGTAGAACGTCTTCCGCCTATTACCAGAATCCGAGGTCACCACATCTGCTGCTAACATAGATCGACCACGGCTCTTGGCCCCACCAGTTTTGTGGAGGAACTGGAATTCCCTTTCCGCGGCCCTCTGGAGATCATCCGTGTCATCGTCATTACGCCTTAAAGCTCTCGACGAGTTGAAAATTTCCTGTATCAAGTACGACTCTGGGAAATTTCTGGCCATCTTCTCGGGGTCGCGTTCTTTGATGTAGTCGTATATAGTTACCCTGCCCCTTCTAGCCCGCCGAGTTGCAGTCGCAGTGTGATTCTGCCGGGCGGCGACGTCGGAAGTGCTCGTATTTTGCAGCGCTGAACGCACATGTTTCGCTGAAGGCTTCTCGTCATCGTTTTCACTAATAGTATTGTCTCCGGTTGCGCTGTCCGCATACACGATGATGAACCGCTGCGCAGAATCAGCGTCGTGACCGACAACATCTCCTCCAGAATTCACTAGGGCCTCCGAGGAGTCGGTGGAGTTTTGGCGATCGCCGATCGTAGATCCTGAAAATATTTGTCTTTGTCGGCATGCTTGTCCATACTGGAGAGACTCCGCTCTTAGCTGAGTGGCTGACATGCACCGCCATCCTCTAGCTGCGCTAACAGTTCTCACATCACCTTCTTTGTACATGCAGAGTAGCAGAGTGAGTGATAACTTACAAATAAAATGGGGATGCGCCCTAAAGAGAGAGGTAGAGAGAGAAGCTAAACACGTAAACAGGCGACTGAGGTGTCGTCGGCATGCTGTTACCACGCACGTACATGCAGTCGAGGACTGGTCCTCAAAAAGTCTTTCAGCATTTAAAAGCCAGTAGCCAGTGGGTGACTCTAAAAGCAGCAATGAAGTGGCAATGCCCAGTAAAATACCCAGAGACAAGAAGGAAATGGACTTGTGGATATAATTGTACCTGGATAAAATTCACAGTAGGTCGTATGGATTACAGGTTTTCGAGATAGCAGTTGATTGAGTTCCCAACCGCCTCACCTCCGGAAATCCTACATATCCAATAAACTTCGTCAGCGAAATCACACCGTGTCCCTGCTCATCGAGGAAGGTGGCACTGTGCTTAAGACACTGGAGTCGCTTTTGAGAGGAAGGTGGTTCAAACCGTCACCAAACTATTCGTTGGTGGTCTCCCAAAATCGTTTAACCCAAATGCCGGAATGGTTCGTTTGATAAAGGAACAACAAATTTCGATTTTCCATCATTCTCCCAACCGATCTTGTGCTCCGTCTCTAACTACATCGGTGGGACAACTCGTTTCCTTCCTTCCTTCTTCCTCATTTCTCGTCCAACCTGAGCCTTCTCTTCCCCTCCACACACCACATATCCTTTCCCGACGTAGCTTTAACTAACTCCCGCTTCCTAATTCAGAAATCCTTAGCGAAATATATCCTTCATTTCGCCTATAGTTCATTTTCCCTCCCGTTCGTAAAAAAGGTCTCCATCTCTCGTTACTCATATACGAGGGCCGTTCAGAAAGTAACCTCCGGTTGATTTAAAAAAATACACCAAGTTAAATAAAAATATTTTAATATATACATATTACAACTACATCTTTGCACTATTTTTCTACATAGTCTCCATAGCGACTGAGGCACTTATCGTATCTCTTCACAAGCTTTGAAATTCCTTCTGCATAAAAATCACCCGCTTGTGCCTGGAGCCAGCCTGTGACCGCATCTTTGAGCTCTTCGTCGTCATCAAACCGCTGTGACCCGAGCCATTTCTTCAAATGCATGAAGAGGTGATAATCACTTGGCGCCAGGTCTGGGCTGTAAGGTGGATGGTTGATAACGTCCCACTTGAAGGACTCAAGAAGGGCCGTTGTTCTGCGAGCAGAGTGAGGACGGGCGTTATCGTGCAAAAAACGATACCGGAAGTCAGCATACCACGGCGTTTGTTCTGTATAGCCTGTCGTAACTTTTTTATTGTTTCACAGTACACGTCTTGATTAATGGTCGTACCACGTTCCATGATTTCAACCAACAACACCCCTTTGGCATCCCAAAACACCGTTGCCATCAGTTTTCTGGCAGAAAAATCTTGCGAGGCTTTTCTTGGTTTGGTAGGCGAATTTGAATGTGCCCACATCTTTGATTGTTCTTTTGTCTCAGGGTTCACGTTCTTAATCCAGGTTTCGTCACCGGTCACGATTCTGTTTAACAATGGTTCTCCTTCGTCCTCATAACGTGACAGAAAGTCTAATGCAGAGGCCATTCTTTGAGTTTTGTGGTGGTCGGTAAGAATTTTGGGCACCCATCGTGCACAGAACTTACGGTAACCCAATCTTGCTGTCACTATCTCGTACAAGAGAGTCTTAGAAATCTGTGGAAAACCAGTAGACAACTCCGACATTGAGAAACGTCGATTTTCACGAACTTTTGCATCAACTGTCTGAACGAGTTCGTCAGTCACCAATGATGGTCTACCACTCCTCTCTTCATCATGAACGTTTTCTCGTCCACTTTTAAATAAACGTACCCATTCACGGACAACTCCTTCACTCATAACTCTTGGTCCGTACACGGCACAAAGCTCACGATGAATAGCTGCTGCAGAATATCCTTTGGCTGTAAAAAACCTTATGACAGCACGCACTTCACATTTGGCGGGGTTTTCTATTGCAGCACACATTTCTAACTGCCACAAAAACTAAACTAGCGCAGGTACGACGTTCACTCGACCACAGCTTGATGCCGACTGACTTGTTGAGTGCGTGAACGCACAGATGGCGTCGCTACTTCCCCCACAACCCGCACTGTGACCAATCGGAGGTTACTTTCTGAACCGCCCTCGTACAACTGCCACTGCACTTCTAATATTCGTAATATTATCATGTATAACTCAAATTGCCCCGCGAAACCTATATCAGTATCCTGCTATCCATATTACTACACATCCTGCGTGCCCACTCACTGATCCTTTTATGTATGCCAGTATCTGCTGCGATCGTAGATGACGTCGATCAGCCTTTGCTCTTGGTCGTGCAACTGGAATTCCCCTTATGCAGTATCTTTGCAAATCATCTGTGTCATTATCAAAATGCACGTCAGCCGTCGTCCAGCCACAAATCTCATGCACCAGGGGCATTTTCTGGACATCGTCAGCCATGTCTAGCCCTCTAATCGTGACTTGGCTCTATTCGTCAACACATTTTGCATACATCGATTTCTTATTTTTAACTACATTTTAATATTCTACTACCGTAATTTATAAAAATGTGAAGTCTGAAGCTCGCTTTATGATATCTGACAGCCCATTCACACTCTAATGGAGGAATGAAACGATCCTTGAGGCAGCTATTGTTTTCCTACACAGTGCTACGGAGATAGTGAAATTCAGTTAATTCCTCGAGTTGCTCACTACCTATTTTTATGCGTCTTGTGCGATTTCCTTTCTCGTTCATAACCATGACTTTTGTCTTCTTTTCTTCTTCTTCTTCTTTTCCTTTCAGAAGGCTAAGCCAGGTCTCTGTAGCTTCCTTACAGTCTTACCTAAGAAAATGTTTCGTATCCTAATATCATGCCTGATTAAGTGTCCAACAAGTTTTGCTTTGCGTTGGCCAATAACTTCCAGTAGTAGTTTCTTCTCTCCTATTTTCTGTAGAACCATCTCACTTGTTTTTCTGTCAGTCCAGCTAGTTCTTGTAATTCTGCTCCAGAACAAGATTTCTCCGCATCTTCAAAGTGAGCGTTCCCGTCCTTTGCTAACGCCCAGATTTCACACCTGTATGTCAGGACGCTTCACACAAAGGTCTTCACAAATCTTTTCGTAGTGAGGGACATGATGTGCTTCTGCAGTAGAAGATTCTTCTTATTTTGAAAGGAATTCTTGTTCAGTGTTATTATTCTCTTGTTTTCCTTGAGGCAGCTATTGTTTTCCTACACAGTGCTACGGAGATAGTGAAATTCAGTTAATTCCTCGAGTTGCTCACTACCTATTTTTATGCGTCTTGTGCGATTTCCTTTCTCGTTCATAACCATGACTTTTGTCTTTTTGGTATTTGGTATGAAGTGATCAAAAAAAAAAAGTTCCGTACACTTTTGGAGATTAATAATATTGCTCTGCACAAAAAGCAAGATCTTAAGATGGCTATAGTGCCTTAATGAATGCAAAAGATGAAGGAAAAGCTAGAGAAAATAGTTCACATAATCCAGTAATTTGAAACAAATGTGTTATCTAGACAATTTGCATTGCAGCATTGTCAAAGCTCTTCATATTAATTGTTCACCTGTTACTTGGAGCACAAACACACACAAATACAAGCGGCCTCTTAACGTAATTAATGAAAAATTGGTTTTCAGTGAGATTTTTGGGCTATTGCTAAAGTAAGAAAAAGTCAGAAAGAGAATACATACACTGAAATTGCACATAAAGCTTAATATGAAGCTTGAACATTTACAAAGAAACACAAACATGCGCTCATTAAATATTAAAATATATAGTTATTTTTCACACCAATACCAACATGCTGCGCACACACACATATATATACATATACATGCATTTTTCATCTCACCTGTTTCGGTTAACATCGTCCATATCGATACTGCTAATAGGTTTACCTGTTAAAAGTATATAAAAAAGGAGAATTATGTGCTTCAGAAGATTACACGTGTTGTAACTATTCATCTTAGACAAATTTTAGTGAGTGATGGTAGCCGTGATACTCGTCTTATTTCGACTCCGTGTAGGTGCAAAGGAATTACACTGCCTTCTTCAAAGGAAGATGGAACAGTACGTTCAAAAGAAACAAAAATTGAACTCCCATATTTATTAACTAGCGAAATAAAGCTAAGAAACCGTTGACGAGGGAACAGTAAGCAAACAGCATTAATCACCGAAAACGAGGTTATATCGCTTCACCTCTAATGAAGAGCCTACGTTAATATACCACGTAGTTTTTATCAACTTTAGTAATCTATTATCTGTTGTGAAACCATAGTATAATCGTCTCATCGATACCACAACATGTTTCGGAACTACGTTTCCCCAGAATCAAGTGCTTAAAATTACTATGACACTAGGAAGTTTTCACTTTCGATCTATGTCGTAAATGCGTTAAACCCGAACGAAAAGATTTTGTATTGTAACGCGCTAAAAGTTGCATTTATTCATGCTGCTCGGGCTGTAGTAAAAATGAATTGCTCACTTAAAAAAGCAAATGAAGGAAAACGAAGCACACTGCCATAAAATGACATAAATTCCAGTTTCCCAGAAGCTTTGACAACTTATCTTTTTTTCCTGGTCTTCTCGTTATATATCTACATCACTAGAAACAGTTGCCATTTTTCTCTTGGGACATCCGTACTTTCCTCGGCCTTCCTAAGCTTTATCTCCCGTCTGATGTACGAGTATATCGTAAGATTTTAAAAGGCAGTTGTTGACTACTCGATCTTTTAATATGTTCATTCCATTTTCTTTCTTTCTCTTCATGTTCAATTCACTCCTAATACCAACAGCTGTAGTTTTCTTTAAGCTACAGCATCTCCTGCGAACAAATACACGCACGATCGTGTTCTTATTTGCCATTACAGAAATTAATGTTACCATTAAGAAATATTCTGTGCACAACGTTGTGTTTTGCTCACGTTAACTTTATCTTTTCTATCTTTTCTACTTGTCCATAATGAAGATGCACGTCCGCCCCACGTCCGAAACTCATTGCAGCTGACTGTGCATATGCAGCGTATACCACCACCGGGTGACAAATACGATGTTGACAATGCTCTCGATATAACGCCGATGCCTTTTATTAACAGTGTAATCCCTTCATATGTAGTTTCAAACAAATACCTCTTAAGGTTGTAGTTCCTATGGTAACCTCACTGGTTGATATCAAAAATCACTAATAAATGCAAATGAATGTGCAGAAAATGTTTCCCAACAGCATTTTGTCCTGCTCTGGTCTTTTAAGAAGTATTACGGTCTACAGTTTTGGGAGTATGCGTTATGCAACAGGTAAAACCTTTCCTCTTTCGCATCCCTTCTCCGTCGCCCATCCTATCACAGAATTCCGCTCTTGTTCCATTCTGGAATAACCGTATTTCGCTCTCCATAGCTGACTCCGCGCATGGGTATATACTGCCATTAGTTTCATGGTTTATTTCAACATCTTCAGCTCACAATGCGACAATGCAAATATGTAAAATTGTGCTCGATGCCAATTTGATTTAAGATCTGAGAAGAATAATTCCAAACCACTTTAATCTAACAGTAAAGAATATAGTTCTTAGAGTAGAAAGACGGAGGCTGTGTCTGACCAGTACTTCGTCAGAAAGGTGGGAGAACAGCCCTCGAGAAGCAGTGATCTGTGTTCCCATCAGACCACCCACCTTTAGGTCGAATCACACTTGCCGAAACACAACGAGACGGAACGCCGGCCGCGGTGGTCTAGCGGTTCTTGCGCTGCAGTCCGGAACCGCGGGACTGCTACGGTCGCAGGTTCGAATCCTGCCTCGGGCATGGGTGTGTGTGATGTCCTTAGGTTAGTTAGGTTGAAGTAGTTCTAAGTTCTAGGGGACTTATGACCTATAGTGCTCAGAGCCATTTGAACCATTTTAACGGAATGAAAAACCAACATGGCGACTTTCACGCAGGCCGTTAACGGAACGGAACAGGACGAGACGCAACAGAACGTCAAGCCCAAGGTTTGACGGTGCTGTGAGGGTATTGGATTTCGTGCTTTTGTCTCTCCTTAACATTTATTTTATTATTTTTCTTTGTTTTCTTGCATACAGCTAATGTTCTATAATGACTTGGATTTCTTTTATAGACTGTTCTTCCACAAGACTGATATATGAAAGTGAAAAATGATTTAGGTTTTACAATAACTGAATAGAGCTGATACCCATATTGTAGATAAATAAGAACATAAACTGATGAATCAGTTTCTGTCAAATAACATTTTTGAAGATATAACTCAGCTCTACTGAAGGAGAAAGATATTTTTGTTTCTGACGTTATTTGGTATGTTGTTGTTGTTGTTGTGGTCTTCAGTCCTGAGACTGGTTTGATGCAGCTCTCCATGCTACTCTATCCTATGCAAGCTTCTTCATCTCCCAGTGCCTACTGCAGCCTACATCGTTCTGAATCTGCTTAGTGTATTCATTTCTTGGTCTCCCTCTACGATTTTAACCCTCCACGCTGCCCTCCAGTACTAAATTGGTGACCCCTTGATGCCTCAGAACATGTCCTATCAACCGATTCCTTCTTCTAGTCAAGTTGTGCCACAAACTCCTCTTCTCCCCAATTCTATTCAATACCTCCTCATTAGTTATGTGATCTACCCATCTAATCTTCCGCATTTTTCTGTAGCACCACATTTCGAAAGCTTCTATTCTCTTCTTGTCCAAACTATTTATCGTCCATGTTTTACTTCCATACATGGCTACACTCCATACAAATACTTTCAGAAACGACTTAGGGAAAAAAACACTATGGATGAGTTGAACGGGGTCCATGTACTCCATCATAAAAATTGTTTCATTTGTCTGAAATTAAATATTGTCGTTAGCAAATAAAATTCGACGGTTTGAAATGTTGTTTCACTTCCTACCGGTTATCGTAGAAATTTGATCAGGAACATCCCTTACGAAGTTTTCTTGGACCATTAATAAACTTTATCGTTACTAGTTTCTTAATTCGGAAATTATATTCATACTTTCTGTATTACACATGCTATCTTATAACTTCACTATCGACGTTCGGTACTTGGTTAAGCGAACTGATGTCATGTTGATTTTCCGTCCAGTATGAACACTCCATCATTTATCTGTGCCGTTGCATCACGTTCCGTTCCGTTCTCTTGACATGTCATTGAACAAATTTCCTGTATTTGACCAGGATTTGGTCAGCAAGAAAAAGAGCACCGTTCGCGAAATAAGAGTAGCTTTAGATTCCCCGTCTGTAAAAGAACTTTTATCTGCTAAAAATGTTGCAAGTACGCCTGTATGCAATATTAAGGGCGAAAGTAACTTTCGCATGATGTGCCACTACTGAGCACCATGACTCGATGAAACCTGTACCATACACGGAAAGAACGGCTACACTATAGTACAGTAGGTAACTGAAACAAATACTCAACAGAAGTGACACTTTTATTCAAAGACAATACCTGCTGTGAAGTCATCGCGATGGTCCGCTGGACATTACAAAAGGCGGGACGACACAGTTCTTAATAGGGTGCTTGGTCACCACAGAACGGCAATCTATGTTCTGCAAAGTGTTCCCATGCTGGCTACAAGGTTGGTAAGGACTTCCTGTGGCAGGACCTTCCATCCCTCCACCAACGCGGTTTACAACTGATGGCTGGTCGCTGGGCATATAGACGTGCTGCAATACGTCATCCCAACGCACACGATGCGTGCTCTATGGGTTCTAAGTATGGGGAATGGGCAGGCGAGTCCAGTCGCTGAATACCCTCGTTGCGAGAGCTCCTCCATCTAGTCGCGCACCTTCATCCATAAAAATTGAGTCAGGGCCGAAAGCACCCCTAAAAAGAAGCACATGGAGAAGGCCTTCAATTTCACATTAACATTGACCGACGAGTGTACGATGTTCAAAGATTTGAAGGATACGTAATAACGGCCTTGATACGCCTGGGCATTGAGTCAAACACAGCTTGGATGGCGTGTACAGGTACAGCTGCCATGCAGCTTCAACACGATACCACAGTTCATCAAGAGTAGTGACTGGCGTATTGTGAACAGCCAGTTGCTCGGCCACCATTGACCAGACGTTTTCAATTGGTGAGAGATCTGGAGAATGTGCTGGCCAGGGCAGCAGTCGAACATTTTCTGTATCCAGAAAGGCCCGTACAGGACCTGCAACATGCGGTCGTGCATTATCATGCTGAAATTTAGTGTTTCGCAGGGATCTAATGAAGGGTAGAGCCACGGCTCGTAACACATCTGAAATGTAACGTCCACTGTTCAAAGTGCTGTCAATGCGAACCCCATACCATCACGCCGGGTGATACGCCAGTATGGCGATGACGAATACACGCTTACAAAGTGCGTTCACCGCGATATAGCCAAACACGGATGCGACCATCATGATGCTGTAAACAGAACCTGGATTCTTCCAAAAAATAACGTTTTGCCATTCGTGCACCCAGGTTCGTCGTTGAGTACACCATCGCAGGCGCTCCTGTCTGTGATGCAGCGTCAAGGGTAACCGCAGCCGTGGTCTCCGAGCTGATAGTCCATGCAGCTGCAAAAATTCGTCGAACTGTTCGTGCAGATGGTTGTTGTCTTTCAAACGTCCCCATCTGTTGACTCATGGATCGAGACGTGGCTGCACGATCTGTTAAAGCCATTCGGATAGGATGCCTGTCATCTCGACTGCTAGTGATACGAGGCCGTTGGGATCCAGCACGACGTTCCGTATTACCCTCCTGAACCCACCGATTCCATATTCTGCTAACAGTCATTGGATCTCGACCAAAGCGAAAAGCAATGTCGCGATACGATAAACCGCAATCGCGATAGGCTGCAATCCGACATTTATCAAAGTCGGAAACGTGATGGTACGCATTTCTCCTCCTTACACGAGGCATCACAACAATGTTTCACCAGGCAACGCCGGTCAACTGCTGTTTGTGTATGAGAAATTGGTTGGAAACTTTCCTCATGTCAGCACTTTGTAGCTGTCGCCACCGGCGCCAACCTTGTGTGAGTGCTCTGAAAAGCTAATCATTTACGTGTCACAGCATCTTCTTCCTATCAGTTAAATTTCGCGTCTGTAGCAAGTCATCTTAGTGGTGTAGCAATTTTAATGGCCAGTAGTGTATTTATTCTTTGTCAGAACAGCTTGTTATCCCTGATTCTTGAGTTTAAAGGTAAATGTCCACTTTGACCGCTCATGTCGGGCAAGGTAGCCATTTTGCCACTCTGTGGAATCTGAATTATTTAAAACACTTAATTTTATACTAAGGTGATTTAGGTATTCTACATACTACTTCAATAGTAGTAGATTATAATCACTCATTTCCAAGCATTGTCATCGATCGCTACTCAAAAAAATAGTACCCTAACCTGGCCATTTTGCCAAGCTCTCACGTATTGCAGAACGTCCACATGCATGATCGACCACCCAACAGCTGTCAACCTCAGTGGTGGAGGAAATCGCGGTGACTTGTGTGTGATTATTGTCTTTGAACGACAGTGTCACTTGTCTTCCTCTCTTTTCGTATTTCTCTCAGTTACCTTCTGTACGATAGTTCAGCAGTTCTTTCTGAGTATGGTCCGAGTTTCGTCGAGCTGTGTTACTTACAAGGGAACCTCCCCATCGCACCCCCCTCAGATTTAGTTATAAGTTGGCACAGTGGATAGGCCTTGAAAAACTGAACACAGATCAATCGAGGAAACAGTAAGAAGTTGTGTGGAACTATGAAAAAAATAAGCAAAATATACAAACTGAGTAGTCCATGTGCGAGATAGGCCACATCAAGGATGGCATGAGCTGAGGAGCGCCGTGGTCCCGCGGTTAGCGTGAGCTCTGCGGAACGAGAGGTCCTTGGTTCCAGTCTTCCCTCGAGTGAAAAGTTTAATTTTTTATTTTCAGACAAATTCAAAGTTGAGGCACTAACACATAATCAACTTCGTTCTCCAAAATTCCAGGACATGTTCAGATTTGCTTGGACATATACAGGATTTGACGGTCTACACACGGAAAAATTTGAAAACGTTAAAAACATATGTTTTGACAGAGAACGGGGAAAACTGTGCGACTGTGAAACTGTTGCTTTGATTTGTTGCAGTTTATGTGACAAAATCTTATGTTTTTATCACTTTTTTGGGAGTGATTATCACATCCACAAGGAAATCAGGCAAGGTAGGAGAATCTCTTTAACCCATTCGCCAAGTGTACAAGTTAGGTGGGTCGATACCATATTTCTGTCGTGTGACGCACATGCCGTCACCAGTGTCGTATAGAATATATCAGACCTGTTTTCCTGTGGAGGAATCGGTTGACCTATGACCTTGCGATCAAATGTTTTCGGTTCCCATTGGAGAGGTACGCCCTTTCGTCTACCAATCGCACGGTTTTGTGGTGCGGTAGCAAAACACAGACACTAAACTTATTACAGTGAACAGAGACGTCAATGAACGAACAGACAGATCAAAACTTTTCGAAAATGAAGAAAGTAAACTTTTCACTACAGGGAAGACTTGAACTAAGGACCTCTCGTTCCGCAGCTGCTCACGCTAACCACGGGACCACGGTGCTCCTGAGCTCACATTATACTTGATGATGCCTATCTTGCGCATGGACTGCTCAGTTTGTATATTTTGCTCGTTTTTTTCGTAGTTCCACACAACTTCTTCCTGTTTTCCCGATTGATCTGTATTCAGTGTTTCAAGGCCTATCCACTGTGCCAACTTATAATTAAATGTGAGGGGGGTGCGATGGGGAGGTTTCCTTGTTAACAGTGACACATCATTCGAAAATTTCGCAAACAAATCTGGGAGCAGAAACCCGTAGTCTGGGTGGAGTGCACGGCTGAGGTGGATGATGGGCTCCCACCTTGCTGAGGCTGCCTGGCAGCGGCGGAGTCCACGATGACGGCGTCGCGGCCGACGTCGTGCACGTGCGAGGGGTCGTACAGGGCGGCCACCAGCGGCAGCGAGGGGTAGCGCTGGCCCGGATCGTCCTCGGCGTAGTCCGTGGGCGGCGCCGCCGGGTCGCTCTCCACCACCACCACCTCGCTGTCACCGCCGCCCCCGGAGGGCGGCTGGTACACCTGCTGCTGCTGCTGTTGCTGCTGTTCCTGCAGCTGCTGCTGCTGGTACAGCAGCTGAAGCTGTCTGCGCAGCACCTGGCGCGAAAGAAACACTCCTGAGCATGGCGACTGGTACACCTGCTGCAGCTGCTGCTGCTGCTGCTGCTGCTGCTGCTCCTGTAGCTGCTGCTGGTACAGCAGCTGAAGCTGTCTGCGCAGCACATGGCGCGAAAGAAACACTCCTGAGCATGACAGCTGGTACACCTGCTGCTGCTGCTGCTGCTGCTGCTGCTGTTCCTGCAGCTGCTGCTGGTACAGTAGCTGAAGCTGTCTGCACAGCACCTGGCGCGAAAGAAACACTACTGAGCATGACGTCTGGTACACCTGCTGCTGCTGGTACAGCAGCTGAAGCTGTCTGCGCAGCATCTGGCGCGACAGAAACACTCCTGAGAGTGGTCCCAATCTGCGGCTAACGTTACTTAACTTCAGCAGTTTCAAAAATGTTTCAAATGTCTCTGAGCACTATGGGACTTAAATTCTGGGGTCATCAGTCCCCTAGAACTCAGAACTACTTGAACCTAACCAACTTGAAGACATCACCCACATCCATGCCCGAGGCAGGATTCGGACCTGCGACCGTAGCGGTTGCGCGGTTCCAGACAGTAGCGCCTAGAACCGCTTGGCCACTCCGGCCGGCTCAGCAGTGTCCAACCTCAAGAATAAATAATAAATGTGAAAACACTTCTGTCGCGTAAAAGGTGGATGATAAACCTACTGATTGTGTAGCAAACACAAAGTTTTCTGAGAAGAATATTGATTGTCAACTAACTTGGAATGAACACGACGAGAAGGTCAACTGCATGTTATGCCCCTAGGATTCTATCATCAGTTTTTAACAGCCAATCTCTTATGGTGAAGTACTAGTCCTATGTACGTGTTGATGCAATAATTTACCAACAGCCGTATGTTTTGTAGAAATACATTTTATTTTATTAACTTCTATGTGCTACCAGTTTGGGCATTATATTGATGCCATCTTCAAGCCCCAGTCGTCATAGTCGCAAAACCGCTATACACGGAAGGAGCCGTATAACTGGATCCGTGAATCAATTCGTCCTGCAACAGCTCTTGGTGGCCAGGCGACAGAGACTCAAGAAGTTCATGCCAGCCGTCGTCCCATGATCCATAACGGATCAACGAAGATAGTTCTGTGTACGTTCAGTTCTTAACTATGGCACTCTTTTCAAGTGATCAAAGGCACGAAACATGAATATAATTTTCAAATTACAGTAAAATGCCCTCACAATAATAACTAAAAGTATGAGTTTGCTCATTGTAAAACACTAGTTAAAAAACTGGATATACGCACATCCGCACATACGCACATACGCACATCCGCCAATTCATTGTGTATATTAGAGAAAACATTAACACGTATTTAACTAATGGTTCTACATATAATCATGAAAAAAGAGCCAATCTGACCCTATATTTGGGAAGGAAAAACAAACAAAAAGCTCACAACAGCATTTTGCACAAGCATATTAAATTTCGTAACAAACTTCCCGGTCTAAGGCGCCTTGCCACTGTTCGAGCGGCTCCCCCGGTCGGAGGTTCCAGTCCTCCCTCTGGCATGTGTGTGTGTGTGTGTGTGTGTGTGTGTGTGTGTGTGTGTGTGTGTGTGTGTGTGTGAGTCTGGTGTCCTTAGCGTAAGTTACTTTAAGTTCGATTAATTAGTGTGTAAGCCTAGGGACCGATGACCTCAGCAGTTTCGTCCCATAGTAACTTACCAGAAATTTCCAAAAAGAACTTCCCAAAAAAAAATGAAAAAGATTACTACAATACAAATGTTTAAAAGAGCATCTAAAAGATACTTCATAAGTAATGCTACTACACAATTAAAGACAACTCTCAGAACTCGTGGTAGGTGTTAATAACTAAATGGGGCGCAATATAAAGCTTTTCGAAGAAAATCATGTGCCGAGATCTGTAGTGCATGAAAGTATGACTTTTCATTCTCCTGAGCGCAACATCCCACTCGTCACGAGTCAGTTTTCCAGAAGAACTGAAGGAAAGACGAGAATGGAACGTTGTAGCATTTTTACAGGCCTGGAGCCAGTTTTCCAAAGAGAACGAAGGATGTGCAAGAGGTGTAGCTGTGTGTTTGTGGTGATTGAGTTGCCAGCTGGTGTCCACAGTGTGCGCAGTGAAGCAGTTCAAAACTGTGTCTTCTATTACAAGTTAAGGCGACGCAGTAGCATATTCCTGGTCCTGTCGTCACCAGCGGGTGTCCTTAGTGTGTGAAGTGATGTGCTAGACAACGTTTCATATAATATTATTTTATGCAAATTGCATACAATCAAAGAAACATTCAACAATTTGGACGAAGCGAATGAGGCAGTGCAATTGATAAGACTCACCACTCTAATTCGGGAGGATTAGGTTTGCTTCTTCCAGCCATTCTGATTTGGGTTTTCTGTCATTTCCCTAAAATGTTTTGGACAAATGCCAGGATGATTCCTTCACCAGAGCCACGGAAGAACAGCCATACCACTGCTGTCAAAAGTATCTGCATATTCTATGTGTATATACGAGGTGTGATTGGAAAGTTTTTAAGAATGGAATCGGTACTGCTTATTGGTTTGGCGGGCAGGTACACGGAGAGTGGGGAGTGAGTCACTGCCTTGTCATTGAACGCCGTCTGACAGGAAACTGCATTTCCTTTATTCAGTTCGTTGTGGCAACTGGTTGAGTGCGGGTCTGTTAGGGCTTGTTGCCGGATTCTGTCTGCGTGAAAATCGACGTAAAAACGGAGCAACGAGTTTGTGTGAAATTTTGTTTTAGAACCAGGAAATCAGCTTCAGAGACTTACAAACTATTAAACAGCGTTTTGAGATAATTGTATGAGCTGGACAATGTTTTTCTCTGGTTCAACAGATTCAAAAATGGCCGGTAATCACTTGAAGATGAACCATAGTCCGGCCATCCTTCCACCTCAAAAACGAATGAAAATGTTGTGAAAGTTCACGACTTAGTGCGCTCTGATCGTAGACTTACAATTAGGGAGATGGCTGATGAACTTAATTTAAGTTTCTATGCAGTTCAGTCAGTTTTGACTGAAGATCTGAACATGTGTCGAGTGTCCGCAAAATTCATTCCAAAAGTGTTGTCAAGTGACCAGAGACAACACCAGCTTGAAGTGTGCCAAGAACTGATTAATGGAACTAAAAATGACCGAGATTTGTTAAATATGGTAATTAAAGGTGACGAATCGTGGATATATGGATATGATCCTGAAACCAAACTGCAGTCTTTGCAGTGGAGGACTCCAGGTTCACCACGACTGAAGAAAGCACGGCAAAGCCGGTCGAAGGTGAGGACAATGTTGCTGATTTTTTTCGATTCTACCGGTATTGTGCATCATGAATTTACCCCTAGAGGACATACAATTAACCAGGAATACTACAAATGTGTCCTTGAGCATACTGTAAACCGAATTTATCGGAATACAGTTCGTGTATTTATTAGATGCATTGCAGTTTCAGGGCAAATTGTATGTCCAATGCCGCCAATGTTAAATTATCCAAGTCCGTGGCCCATTATCTCGGAACCTTTTAAAGCCACCAACTTACAATTTTCCATAACTATTGAATGCACCTTTCTAGACACACTGAACTAGAATCGTTACTAAAATTGTATTGTGGGGCATGTTATCTTTTTTCACAAACACTCAATTTTTTGACAGAATTTTGTAAATAAATGAACATAAAAACATAACAACTCAGGATATTTTAATTATTCTACTTCCATATGTGTTAAATCTAACGCTTGGCATGCTGTGAAAATTTCATGTCTTTACCATCAGTACGTTTTTAGAAAATGGGCCATTTATTGGAAAAACGTAATTCAGAGATATTGAGGTTCAAAATATTTTTATTACAAATTCTAATACAGACTCACATTTCTGCGTCTTTTATGCGCTAGAATTGCCCTGGCCCACAGTCTGTCTTCTTCAGTGTCACAACAGCCCTGTGCTGGCCTCCTTTTGTTTCTCGCTTCTTTTCTCATTTGCTGAGCAGCTATGCTTCACGTACACAAAGCTCATCCATCTCCTGCAGTCCTTTACCTGTGTTCTGTCCAAATCTTACACCTAACTTCTCCAGAACCTTAATTCTTTCATAGTTCCCACCATTAAAAGTTATTACAGCATCAGACACTGCTAACTTCAGAGTCATAAGGCCAACAAATACATTTTTAGGCACACAGCACCACACAACATTATTGAAGGACTCATTCACATCTTGGGTATTCCCATGTAAGCACTTCTTTACTAGCTCAGGATTTGCCAAATCTCTGTAAATAGCTTTGATTGCCTCCATTACTGCGAAAGGAAGAGAATGTTTACGTGTAAATTCATGCAGGGTGCCAGAAAATTCAGCTTGCCTATATTCACACCAAGTGTTTTGTGGAGGTGGACACAAAACATGACATGGCTTTTCACTGGTTGATATTCGATGAAAGGAAGTGCTCCACACAGCTCTTTTCATCTTCTCTAAACTGTCTCAGTTATCTTTAATGGCCTTCCCATAATATTCCTGTAATTCATCAATTACTTTGTCCGTTAGTCTTCCAGCATATTTTATTGTCTTGCCATCAGACCCAGCTTGGTTTTTAGGTTACGCAGACGTGTTTCCATCCTTTCCTTGACATGTCCTACACACTCAAGTTTTTATATAGGAACGTCATATGGCTTACTGTTTTGTACTGCAATGAAAGATTTGCTGTCTCCATCACCTAAGTAATTCACGTATCTGACACCTCTCTCCTTCTGCGAACGCTGGAAAATGTTAACTTCTCCTTTCACCTCCATTCCTCCAATTGTGCCATCATAATTTTTATACAATGCTGCTTATGAAGTAATCTGCTCTTCTGGTTCACTGTACAGCCTTGGCAATACTTACTGAGAACTTCAAAAGCCAAAACTTTTCCAGTGTCAATACTTACTGCACATGTAAAACCATTTATAGAACTAAACCCACGCTTTTGCCAGGATCCATCCACAGCAATGCTGATGTCTGTGTCACCCTCATTTTGTTTAACAGTTTCTGATGTAGCATCAACCAATGAATCTTCAGCCACAGCGTTTACAGATTCCCCAATTGCTGTTACATATTTCGTATACCTAGAAGGTGGTTTTGGCAAATTCAACATAGTGCAGAGAACATTACCAGCCCTTGCGCCTTTACCTGTGCATCTAAGTCCATAGAAGAGTCTCACAGTAGTTTCATACAATTCATTACCTGAACACTTTGATGAAGTATAGGTAATGCTTTTTCGTTTTTGCACTTCTGACATTTAATAATTAATTTAGACACAAGACCTATTCTAGCTCTAATAATCCTCATAAAGTTTAACTTCACCACCACAAAGACAGTAAGAGACAGTTTCAAAAAGAACTTGTGCAAGGATTTGCAGATCAATAATGATGTTGTCAATAATATCATTACTTTTACCACTGTCACCCATTTCTAAAGTTACTTTCCTTTTCGATGCTCTAGGAGGCATGGCCACTTCAGAAACATTATCGTGGTTTCCTACAGTTCCAGGACACGTGTTTTCAAGTACTTCAGAAGAAAATACAGGTCTCACATATCTGTTACCCGCAAATTTGCGTTTCTTGAAGTTACTTTTACGCTTAGTCATTTTATTTATGTATAAAAAGCAATAGAAGTTAGATTACTACAAAAATAGCCAATAATCATGCAACTTTCAACGAAAACTAGTATCAGAAACAAAGAACTGATTTGTTTATTCGTAATGCCAACTTATGAGACGTATCAGTAGGCACAAAACAAAACAAATCACAGCCTTCTAGACTGTGCAGTTCCCAAGATATGACTGCTCAACTGTGGCAGTAAATGCGTAGCCGCGAAATTTGAGAGTCATATGTCAACATTCAAAATATTATTTGAAGGTCTCACAACTGTCTGATTTTTAATGTATTATATACCAAAATGTTCAAGAAGGTCCAAAGTACATTATGTAGTAGAAAACAGAAAATCTCAAATTTCAATGAATTTCATGTACAATGTCCCCTTAAGAATCATGTACTGCCTGAACAATAATTTTAAATTAATGTGCATAATCAAGAGGCACACAGATTTGTAATTTTGGTAGTCTATCTAGTATATTATTTCCTTTATCCGTTTGGGTTTGGGTTAGCCCAAACAATGTAATGTTCTTTCTGTTCTGGGAATATAATACAGGCAGCAAAAGATAGATGAAACTAAGAATAAACTGGGAAAGCGAATTAAAGTAGTTGGTTAGCTAGTTAGTTTTATGTCCTACAGATCATTTATATGATAAAACGTAATAATATGGAACTAGTCAGGAGAAGATAACTTTAAGGCCAATGACAATCGAGTTCAGTCAGTGATGGCAAAGGAGATGGTAGATAAATTTAACAGAATAAACAGTGTCTTAAAAAGAGTTGTAAGATGAACATCAGCCTCATTTGCAGAGAGAATGCAGATCTTCCCCATATCTTAACTACAACTTCAAGTACCACACTGTAGAAACACATCCGGTCTCAGAAAACATCGTAAATTAGGCGAAAAACTTCCAGGAAACTTCCAAGTAATAGTCCACGCTGCAAGAGTATAGAAAGAAATACGCGATATTTTGCAGTAGGTTTCGTAGAGTCACTAAATTACCTGAGTTCTTCCAAAATTTTTATTGGTTATTTCATAGGGTTTTGTAATAATTTTTTTACATAGTCGCCTCGTAATATGACTAGGCATTCCTAAAATTCATCATAGATCTCATGCAAATATCGGGATTACAAATGTTCATTTGGTTTGTGTGTAATGGTGTTTATGGCTTTCCAGGGTGAATTATTGTTTGTCTTTTTCTATGAGTGATGTTTTTGAGGAAGCTCTTAATGTTCACCTCAAAATGGTCTTGTTGGGTCACTTTTGATATCTCGAGGAACCAATACTTAAAGACTTAAAACTGATACGTATGTATGAATGGTTGTATATGAAAGCAAGGAAATTTTGTAAAGTGTAACAAGGGTATATTCACTAATCAATCAAAAGCGTGTTCAGTGTTAAAATAGGATAATAGCTATTCAGTTATGCTCCATAAGATCACTACTGTATTCCTCTATACAATTTTGTTATCCAAATTCACATACACTTAATTCAATTATTTTAATCTCATTTATTACCTCTCTGAGGAAACAGACAAGAAATGATACACTCTGTTGTAATTGAGCAACAACTTCAAATTTCATTAGAGGATTACTTATCAAATAGCAAAAAGAAGATGGATCAAAATTGTACTGAATATCGAAATAAGTAGAATGAATTTTTAATACATAAAATACAAGCTACAGACGAAAAACGGCAGGTGTAACAGGATTACCTGAAAATTGTAACAATAAATACATATTATTAATAAAAACGCCACTACATGAAGCATCACCAGGATAAATTCTATCAGCTGCTGCAATACATATATCAATTAGTTCAAAGTTCAAAGTGCGAAGTTTAACTAAAAACAAGTAATGCATACACAGCAAAAAATCTGAAATTATGCATTGAAAAAGAAATAGGAGTGTTTTTATATGTTTAGTAATGAACTATAAGTATAATAAGCCGAAGGTATTCAAAATGCTGGTAATAAGCGATATAATGTTAGCTGTAAAAACGAAATTGCATAACAAAATGAAAAATAACATGACTATCTATCAACATATAAAGAAAAATCAGAGTTAACGCAAAGTGGTAGTTAACCTTTTAGATCCATTTAGCTTATGAAGGAGAAAAGCAATTTCTGAAAATCAGAACAGGAGAGAAAAAGTACAAAAATCAGGACTACAGTTGTTAAAATACAGTACTAAAATTAACAAGCTGTCAGTATGTATAGATGAGAAAGATAGAAGAAAGTGGAAGGAAATGAGGGGAAGGAAAAAAGAGAAACATTGGAAAAAATGGAATAACAGAAACCAAAGAAGAATTTAATTTATTATAAAACGCTTATTTATCAATGAAATTATAGATGCACAATGTTAGAAGAAAGAAAAAAGTGAAAGATAACAAGGGGAAGGAAAAAAGAGAAATATTGGAAAAACAGAAAATACCTAAAACCAAAGAAGAACTGAATTTGTTACACAATACTAGTTTCTCTATGAAAATATGCATGCAAACTGGTAGACGAGATTCGTATAAATAATTAACTGTAAATGAGGCACAGTTCAATGAAACAATTAGAAACTCTGGAAGCAGCAAACCTAAGTGTATCAGCAGTAAATAGGAATACAATATTGTATTAGCAACATCTTCATAACAGCCCACAGCAAGGTATCAAGGGCCTAAGTCCATAATACGAGGATATTACATAACAGAATCACGAAGTTATGGTGGATGGGATGGTAGCAATCTGTATTGAGTTTACTCATTTAATACTAAGTTGGCATGCTGTGTCTTCTGATTGTCGATTTCCAGTAGGTTCACATCCTACATCGTATGAGTGTTTTTTACAGATAATCGGCTCAGGTTGAATTTTCCTTTCTTAATCACCCACTTATTTCATGTATAGATAACATGACTGCCACAGCTCTGCCTGACCGATCGATATACACTTTTCCACAGCGTTTTCATGTGATTTTATTCACACCAATCTATAGGAAGTGTAGTTTAACTTTACTGTTGAATAAAAATTTTTATATGCTGTTGGTATTTTTAAATGCCTGTTTGTAGTTGTGAGACTTTAATTTTTTGTGAGGTTGTCTGAATTTTGTGGAATATATGGGATAATGCGACAGATGTTATTACTACTGACTGGTTCTTGTTGCCCAGCGAAGAGAAGTGGTATAATTTACGCATTCTCTTTTTTCGTACACTATTATCAATCAAGACACAGCTACAGCTGTTGCTGGAAGCGGTATGTTTGAAGTTCGTATTTCTGTTGCAAAGACAGAGCGCCAATGGAACAGACATGAGGCAATTCACCGTCAAGTGGAAAACTAAGTTATTGTGGCTGTGAGGCTGCTGGAAGCTTGCACGGATAACCGTATCTGTGGCTATGTTTTATCCTGTAAGTGCTGAATAAGTATCTCCTTCTGCTAATATCTGTAATAAAATCAAAGAAATCTATAAAAGAGTCTCACAGCTCCATTGTGCACTGAATTTTATTATGGAGGAAGTTTAAATGTTGCAATAATTACTGCAGAGTGCTTGAATTTTCTTATGATGAAAATTTAAATGTTGTGGTAATAACTGAAACATTTGAACGCCCAACATAAGAACATTCATTTCATAATGGAGCTGGGAGGCTCTTCCATAAATTTCTTAGACCTTAATACAGATATAAGAACAAGAAAAGACATATTTAGAATTTACAGAAAAAACATAGCTATATGTATGGTATTTCCTGCAAGCTCCCAGCACGTAACAGCCACAAACATGCAGCTTCCCTTCCGATGGTGCATCGCCTCATGTTCCATTACCTGATTCTGCCTTTCGAACAGTACTACAAACTATAAAATGTATCCCTTCAAGTAATGGTTACAGTTTTGCCATTACTGATAATATACTACGAAAAAGTAAAATGCATTAAATTACACCACTTCTGTACGGCAGCCAACAGGAACCAGTCAGTAGTTACTAAAACTACTGTGTAATCCCACACACTGTGAAAATGACAACCTCACAAAAAAGTTAAGGTCTGTAACTACAGTCCTGCATTTTATAATATCAAGAACAGATTGAAATTTTTGTTCACTAGTAAAGACAAACTTCAGCCCTTGATAGGAAGTGGAATGTACAAAAATCACATGCAAGTATTGTGGAAAAGAATATATAGGTCAGTCAAGCAGATCTGTGGCAACTAAATTGTTTGTGCATGAGAGAAGCCGGAGATCCAGAAAAAAATTCAACTTTAGCCGCTCGTCTTTTAGCAGAAAACCACTCATGTGATGTAGAATGCGAAGTTTTACATGCTGTTAAGAAAAGCAGGAATATGGCCCTACTAAAAATCAACATATGACACAGACTTGCAGTTTATGGCCAGTGACGAAGGACTGATGATCCATTATCAATGGTTTTCCCAGTTATAAATGAATTTTAACAACTTAAACCCAGTAGAAACTAACATTGACACTTAGAAATGAAAATCATTCGTGTAATTTCATGTATTCGATTGATAATGCATTTGTAGAACCACTAATCTATGTCAAATAACGAAAACATTTCAGAACAGCAGGTGAATTAATTTTAACCAGTGAACACAAAGTCCATGAGACGCCAATTTCTGCCTACAGTTAAAGTAATATCTGGACTGAGGACTTGGTTTGAAAATTAGAAAAAAATCCTGTGCAGCACAGAGAAAATATACTTTAGGAGGTGGTAGTATCGACTAATTCGAATAAAATATGCCGTATAGCTTGTGTCCAATTTTTAGAATGCAATCCGATCAAATACACACAGAAAATGTTAATCAAATCAAGTGATTATATTCAGAGTTGATCTTCGTAAATTCTACTTCCGTCTTCAGTGCAGTTCCTCTTACGTCGCCTTGGCTTTATTCTATGGGGCAGCATGTTTCTTAATCTGAACGATTAATTCTTTAATTCTTCTGTTATATTCACTTTTTCACTGTAGAATTCGCCCATTAACCGCATCCATGGGCAAAAATCTGTAGAGGTACCGCCCGGGGATTTGTTGGCCAAGAATCACGACCATTTCTATTGGTACATCTGCCTTGTGATATTAAACTTACGTGGTTGCTTCAAGACTAGAATGTGCTGGGACCCATCTTGTAGCCAAATGAACTTCTTTCAATAATGCAGGCAGCTCGTTTTCAAGAAAGTCTAGATAACGGCCCTGAATGCAAATGCAATAACACAATAGGCCCAATAAACAGATTATTGCACCACACCATTCATTTAAACAGAAAACGTCATTGAAATTGTGTCTCCACAAAGGCACGTTCATTTTCGTCGGACCACCGATTTGAGCCACGAGATATGTTGATACCGCCATGAGTGGAAGCGGTTTCATCAGTAAACATCATTACTGGGATGAGTGAGCTATTTGCTATTAGCCAACGATAAAATATCAATTTTCCACCTTCACATCCTTCCATAAGGTGTTGAATCAACTGTAAATGATGTCGATAGAGGCAGTGCATACGTTATGTCGGCCACGTTCCGATACGTGTAGAAATTCCCCGTGAGCTTGATGAAAGAGTACATTCTGCCAACTGACGGACGTCATCTATTTCATCTACATCCTGTTAATTTTCATGTTCAGATAAGATATGACTGCTGAAAACTGCACCAGTCAGGAACAAATTAGTGAGAATACGCGTAAACACTCTTGAATCTGATGCTCTGCTACTACGAAATCGTCTACCGTATTCTCTACAAGCAGCAGAAACATTCTGTTACAAAACCCCCAATCAGCATTTGTAAATGCGTGCAGCATGCGCAAACGACTCAGTAGAATTGGCCGACAAATCACAATCGTAGCTGAATAGCTCAACTAGGTAAACTCAACCACAGTTGCACAACTTGAACTCCCAAACAAAATGACAGTTGATAAATAATCTCATAGTAGCTGGAGTACCACCACACGAAATGATAACTTATAGCTGTAACCAGCTACATCGCTGTAACCAATAAAAATTAGGCACGTGTCATATCGATTGCTTGATTTGTGTATACTACCACGTCCCAAAACATTTCCTAACCCTCTTGACATACCCTGCACTGCATCTACAATCAAGGACAAAAAAAAGGCGCATGACGAAGGAATTATCTGAATGGTACAGAAATCGATAGATATATGATGTACACGTACAGACAAACAAATGAATAGAGTTTCAGAAAAATTGGATGATTTATTCACGAGAAACACCTTCACAAATTGAACAAGTCAATAACGTTGCCCTTATGCAATCAGTTATTCGGCTTGGCATTGATGGATAGAGCTGCTGGATATCCTCATGCGGGGTATCATGCCAAAGCCTGTACAAAGAGCGCGTTAGATCGTTAGAATCCCGAGCTCTTTGGAAGTCACTGCACGTAATGCTCCAAACGTTCTCAACTAGCGAAATATTCGGGGATATTTCTGGCCAATGTAGGGTTTTGTAAGCACGAATATAAACTGTAGAAAGTCTCGCCGGGAGTGAGCGGGCACTATCTTGCTGAAATGTAAATCCAGGCTGGTTTGCCATTAAGGGTAACAAAGCGGGGTGTAGAATATCGTCGACGTATCATAGTGCCGTAAGGCTGCCTCAGATAATATCCAAACGGTCCTGTTATGAAAAGAAGTGGCATCCCAGACCATCATTCCTGGTTGTTGGGCCACATCGCTGGCTACAGTCAGGTTGGTATCCACCACTGTCCAGGGCATCTCCAGACTTGTCTTCGGCATGGGATGTCACTGACTAAAGTAGAGTCATCGTCAGTGGTGAGCCGTTTTCAGACTAAGCCACGATGTCCAGCGAAGACGGGTCTGGAGACGCACCAGACAGTGGTGGGATAGCGACCTGACTGTCTCCAGTGATGTGGCCCGACAACCAGAAATGATGGTCTGGGATGCCACTTCTTTCCATAACAGGACCGTTTGGATATTATCTGATGCACCCTTACAGCAAAATGATATGTCGACGATATTCTACACCCCGCTTTGTTACCCTTAATGGCAAGCCAGCCTGGATTTACATTTCAGCAAGATAATGCCCGCTCACTCCCGGCGAGACTTTCTACTGCTTATCTTCGTGCTTACCAAACCCTACATTGGCCAGAAATATCCCCGAATATATCGCTAACTGAGAACGTTTGGAGCATTAGGTGCAGGGACGTCCAACCGGCTCGGGATTCTAACGATCTAACGCGCTGTTTGTACTGGCGAGAGATTCTACTGCTAGTCTTCATGCTTACCAAACCTTACCATGGCCAAGAGAGAACGTTTGGAGCATTATGGATAGGGCCCTCCAACCAGCTCGGGATTTTGACCATACAGCGGGCCACTTGGCACGATGTCCCTCAGGAGGCAACCCAACAACTCTGTCAATCAGCGGCATGCTCGTATAAGGGCCACAGGTGGACCAACGCGTTATTGACATTAAAATTCTTCTGGGTGTTATGCCGCGTCATTGCTAAAAACTAACAACAATAATAAACTAAAACCGACGTTCCGGCCGAATTGCAAAGGCCTTCCTCACGGCACGAATGGTTTTGCTTACGAGTAGCAGAACACGAACGCTGTGTACGATTACAACAACATAATAAATCGGCGATACCGGAACACCACCGTGACTGTGGACAACCTATCAGGTTCCAGGAAGCCCGAGTACTGGCGAAAGAATCGTGGATGCGAGAACGCAGAATGCGGAAGGCGATCGAAATTATTAAGCAGCCTCAAAACATCAACAGAGAAGATGGCTGCAAACTCCCGGCGTCTCGGCTGCCGGCCATCCCAGTCCAACGGGCCGCGAGCGGTCGCGGGGCAGATGCCACACGGGACACGGACGTATCTGCACAAACAGTTGTAGAGCAACTGTCAGTCCACTTCCGCGCACACCAGGAGGAAAACTTGCCGGCCAGAAGCCGAACGCTGATTCGCGGACAGTTACCAATCGCTGACGACATGGACATCTACGAATAGCCTTTTTCCTTCCATCGTACCTTACGTCATGACTAGCCAATCATATTAGAGGGCCAATTAAAAGTTTGCAACAGTGACGCCAAACACCGATAGTCTGTAAGAGATAGAATCACCTATCCCCACGCAAAACCAGTCGTGCCCTGAGGAAGGCCGTTGTAATACGGCCGAAACGTCGGTTTCAGTTTATTATTGTTGTTAGTTTATAGCAATGACGTGGCATAATACCCAGAAGAATTTTAATCAGCATGACACCTGCCGCGGAAGCCTACGTTCTTATACCAACGCGTTATTGATTTACTCAGTTTATGGAGATCTTTCTCTTGAATGAACCATCAATTTTTTCTGAAATTGTTACCATTTGTTTGTCTGTATATGTACATTACATCTACCACTCGGATAATTCTTTCGTGGTACCTGGTTTTCATATTTCGTCTCGTAGTTTACTTGTGTGTATGAGAGAGAGAGAGAGAGAGAGAGATAGTGAGAGTATGAGTGTGCGTGCGTGTGAGGCAAAACGACTGCCATTGCCAGTATAGTGTGCCCTTCTCACACAGGCACCACTCTACACACAGAGTACTGACACATAGTGGTAGTGGTACCTGCTGGTAGGCCTGCAGGTGCTGCTTTCGCGCCGCCTCCACCTCCGGGGTGTCCCGGACGGGCTGCGGAAGACCGGGGTAGGAGGCGGGCAGGTGGTTCCCGGCGGCGTGGAAGCCCTGCCCCTCGTCCCAGTACTGCACCTGAAATCCAGCACTCCGTCACACTCGCCAGCTAGAATAGCTTGCCAGAAACAATACACTGCGTATAGGGTAAAGGCTATGAAAGTAAGTGTCTCGAACGTCCGTCTTCAGAATAGGTTGACATCAAGATACTTGTGCAACAGGTGCCACCAATATTCTATTTATACACTACTGGCCATTAAAATTGCTACACCAAGAAGAAATGCAGATGTTAAACGGGTATTCATTGGACAAATATATTACACTACAACTGACATGTGATTACATTTTCACGCAAATTGGGTGCATACATCCTGAGAAATCAGTACCCAGAACAACCACCTCTCGCCGTAATAACGGCCTTGATACGCCTGGGCATTGAGTCAAACAGAGGTTGGATGGCGTGTACAGGTACAGCTGCCCATGCAGCTTCAACGCGATACCACAGTTCATCAAGAGTAGTGACTGGCGTATTGTGACGAGCCAGTTGCTCGGCCACCATTGACCAGACGTTTTCAATTGGTGAGAGATCTGGAGAATGTGCTGGCCAGGGCAGCAGTCGAACATTTTCTGTATCCAGAAAGGCCCGTACAGGACCTGCAACATGCGGTCGTGCATTATCCTGCTGAAGTGTAGGGTTTCGCAGGGATCGAATGAAGGGTAGAGCCTCGGGTCGTAACACATCTGAAATGTAACGTACACTGTTCAAAGCGCCGTCAGTGCGAACAAGAGGTGACCGAGACGTGTAACCAATGGCACTCCACACCATCACGCCGGATGATACAATAGTATGGCAATGACGAACACACGCTTCCCATGTTCGTTCACCGCGATGTCGCCAAACACGGATGCGACCATCATGATCCTGTAAACAGAACCTGGATTCATCCGAAAAAATGACGTTTTGCTATTGGTGCACCCCGGTTCGTCGTTGAGTATACCATCGCAGGCGCTCCTGTCTGTGATGCAGCGTCAAGGGTAACCGCAGCCATGATCTCCGAGCTGATAGTCCACGCTGCTGCAAACGTCGTCGAACTGTTCGTGCAGATGGTTGTTGTCTTGCAAACGTCCCCATCTGTTGACTCAGGGATCGAGACGTGGCTGCACGATCCGTTACAGCCATGCGGAAAAGATGCCTGTCATCTCGACTGCTAGTGATACGAGGCAGTTGGGATCCAGCATGGCGTTCCGTATTACGCTCCTGAATCCACCGATTCCATGCTCTGCTAACAGTCATGGGATCTCGACCAACGCGAGCAGCAATGTCGCGTTACAATAAACCGCAATCGCGGTAGGCTACAATCTGACATTTATTAATGTCGGAAACGTGATGGTACGCATTTCTCCTGCTTACACGAGGCATCACAACAACGTTTCACCAGGCAACACCGGTCAACTGCTGTTTGTGTATGAGAAATCGGTTGGAAACTTTAATCATTTCAGCACGTTATAGGTGTCGACACCGGCGCCAACCTTGTGTGAATGCTCTGAAAAGCTAATCATTTGCATATCTCAGCATCGTCTTCCTTAAGGGTTACATTTCCCGTCTGTAGCACGTCATCTTCGGGGTGTAGCAATTTTAATGGCCAGTAGTGTAGTACTCATTAGAAACCTTATAATGATGAACCACGTGTTTCTCAATTTGTTCACACGTTCAAAAATGTTCATGTTGTTGCAGATGCCAAGCTACTTAGGCAAAGAGCATTATTATTATGTAGCCTGATTCAAATAGCATTAATCAGAGAAACAGACAGAACGTTGCAGAAGCAGTATCAGAGGTATAGGCCTCATATTTTAAATCATGGTGTCAAGATGGTCTGTGTATCCCAAAGACAAGTAGTTTATATTGTACTGTGACTGTTGGAGAGGAACAAAAGTATCGCTGCGTGCGCTCGAGCGCGGTGTAATACGATCCCCAGTTTCCTGACACAAATAAACTGTTTATCAGTGAAGGTCACAAGCACTTTCACGATATTCGCTCACGAAGCTGGTATCTTCTGGAAAATAGAAACTACACTACTGGCCATTAAAAATGCTACACTAAGAAGAAATGCAGATTATAAACGGGTATTCATTAGATAGATATATTATACTAAAACTGACATTTGATTACATTTTCAGGCAATTTGAGTGCATAGACCCTGAGAAACCAGTACCCAGGACAATCACCTCTGGCCGTAATAACGGCCTTGATATGCTTGGGCATTGAGTCAAACAGAGCTTGGATGGCGTGTACAGGTACAGCTACCCATGCAGCTTCAACACGGTACCACAGTTCATCAAGAGCGTACTGTGACGAGCCAATTGCTCGCCCACCATTGACCAGACGTTTTCAATTGCTGAGGGATCTGGAAAATGTGCTGCCTAGGGCACAGTCCAACATTTTCTGTATCCAGAAAGGCCCGTACAGAACCTGCAACATGCGGTCGTGCATTATACTGCTGAAATGTAGGGTTTCGCAAGGATCGAATGAAGGGTAGAGCCGCGGGTCGTAACATATCTGAAATGTAACGTACACTGTTCAAAGTGCCGTCAATGCGAACAAGAGGTGACCGACACGTGTAACCAATGGCACCCCATACCATCACGCCGGGTGATAGGCCAGTATGGCGATGACGATTACACGCTTCCAATGTGCGTTCACCGCGGTGTCGCCAAACACGGATGCGACCATCATGATGCTGTAAACAGAACCTGGTTTCATCCGAAAAAATGACGTTTTGCCATTCGTGCACCCAGGTTCGTCGTTGAGTACACCGTCACAGGCGCTCCTGTCTGTGATGCAGCGTCAGGGGTAACCGCAGCCGTGGTCTCCGAGCTGATAGTCCATGCCGCTGTAAACGTCGTCGAACTCTTCATGCAGATAGTTGTTGTCTTGCAAACAAACGTCCCCATCTGTTAACTCAGGGATCGATACGTGGCTGCACGATCCGTTACAGCCATTCGGATAAGATGCATGTCATCTCGACTGCTACTGATACGAGGCCGTTGGGATCCAGCACGGCGTTCCGTATTGTGCTAACAGTCATTGGATGTCGACCAACGCGAGCAGCAATGCCGCGATACGATAAACCGTAATCGCGTTAGGCTACAATCCGACCTTTATCAAAGTCGGAAACGTGTTGGTACGCATTTCTCCTTCTTACACGAGGCATCACAACAACGTTTCACCAGGCAACGCCCATCAACTGCTGTTTTGCGTATGAAAAATCGGTTAGAAACTTTCCTCGTGTCAGCACGTTGTGGGTGTCGCCACCGGCGCCAACCTTGAGTGAATGCTCTGAAAAGCTAATCATTTGCATATCACAGCATTTTCTTCCTGTCGGGTAAATTTCGCGTCTGTAGCACGTCATCTTCGTGGTGTAGTAATTTTAATGGCCACTAGTGTATGTTTGTAATTCGCCTTTCAACAGTGTACATTTCGTAGCTGAAATATTTGAGTGTATGAAAATTGTTTCGTATTAACAAAACGTTCCTGGCCTTCAGCTGCGTCACACTTTTAAAATCCCACTAGCTTGAGGCCGAGTTCTCTTCGGCCATTGTCAAGGGGTAACGCACTGCAGTACCATCGATGGTGTGGCCCACTCAGTCAGAAAACGTCAACAACCCCGGATTACCGCTCTCTTCTTTGATGGCGTTCTTCTAGCTTTTCCGCGCCAAATGAGGCGGGGACTGTAATCGCGTTAAGGAAGATATTTTGATACATGACACGTCAATGGCCGAGAGGAACTCGGCCGAAAAGGTCGTGCGACTGTTAACCACTTGATAAGACTGAAAGCCCGATAAGATTTTTTTGAAATATTTCAGTCGTATCCGCCGGTGGTCACTTAATTGTATAAAATGAGGGATGACTTGAGCCGCTTGAAGGTATCAGCGATCAAATGTTTGATAAAAGTTGGAAACCAAAACAGTCTTTGATCGCAAATTTGTTGATTCAATAATCGGTTTCGATCGTTATGATCATAATCAGACTGATCTATGAGGTTCATTCAAGTGAAACCTGGTCAGTGCATTTACCTTTGGCCTACACGTTAAGGTGGCACCACATAATTGCGGGCATGGTGGCGCAGCCTATTGGTACAGAGACTGACCCGTGCGCACCGTTTGATGTTGCGTAGCGCCAGTGAGGTTTCGCGCCGCAGAGAAGGTGGTAACACAAGTTATCGTCCACTACCTAAAGGTGCGTTTACACTGCGATTTGTATCGGCACATGTATGAGATACATGCATATGCGACTTTGCGACATGTATCGCGACTTGTATGAGTTGACAAGTATCAACCTCATACATGTATGAGCGTGCGTTTACACTGGTTGATATGTATCACTGTGCGATAGCTTCCGACGACGATTTGGAAGATTTCACATTTTTATGTGCTGATGCACTTGCTCTTTTGGAAGATGATAGGAAGAAAAGGCGGAGGAAGCGTAGATGGTGGCACATAGAGTTTCTCGCGAATTAACGCTAGAGGATGGCGCATATTTTAGAAATTATTTTAGGATGAGTATGGAGGATTTCCGCGGTTTGTTATCACTTGTGGCTCCTCTTGTGTCCAAAACCAACACAAACTTTCGGGAAGCGATTCCACCAGAGGATCAGTTGGCAGTAACACTTCGTTTTTTAGCCACTGGGAATTCCTCGTAAAACGAAGATTTCATGACAAAACATTTGCATTGTCGCGCGATTGCTAATGCCAACGTCTCACACACGATTGTCGGCATCCGTTGTCAACATTATCACGCGAGGCCGCCGGAATAATAGCAAAACATTGATATACGTGCTAGATGCATGAAAAAATTATATAATGTATTACATACACTGATATATATATACAACTTTTACCTTCACTTCTTGGGATAAAACTTGCACAATGGCCTCGCAAACACGAAGAATAATGTTGCATATGGCACTTTTTGATATTCTATGCAGATACATTAACGTCGAAACGACAGTCGGCACCTACAAAACTCAAACAGCCGCCAAAGAGCCTGGTACTACGCATGCGCTAATCGTCGAAATAAGCGGCAGTCGACAAGACGACAGGAAAGATAGTACTGCGCATGCGCGACTTCTTCAAATGTCGCTCATACATGTCGCGTATATGGCCAAAAAGCGATATACAAAATGTATAGGCGACATGTATGAGCTGGAGGGTCCGCATACAAGTTCCGTGAGTTTTTGTATGAGGTGATGTATCGCGACATGTCAAATTGACATGTCGCTCATACATGTCGCGATACATGTATTCCAGTGTAAACGTACCTTAACATGCAGGCGAGTAACCAGGAACAACGAGGAGTGATTCGATTTTTGGCGGCAGAGGGAGTTGGGGGCCGTGAAATGTATCGACGGATGAAGGCTGTATGCGCTCAGTACAGTCTGAGTCTCATAATTCCCGTCCACGCACGGACAATGAAGTGAAGACGACATTGCACCAGTTTTGGTGGGAAACGCTGGAACATCCACCGTACAGTCCCGACCTTTCACCGTGTGACTTTCATGTGTTTGGACCTCTAAAACAAGCTATGCCGGACATTCCATCGCAACCGACGACGAAGTGTGTGACTGGGTCCAGGTCTGGATCCGAGAGCAGCCTACTAACGTCTTCAAAGATGGAATCGACCGACTAGTGTCGCAATGGGATAAATGTGCCAACGGTTTTGGCGACTGTCTTTGAGTTAACAGAGTCGTCACTGTTACATTACACTAGTGACAGAGCGTGATTTGAATGCCGCTTATAAAAAAGAAAGGATGTTCATATTTACGAGTAAGATCACTTTGATTAGACCAGTACAAGTAGTAGTGTTGATTGACGTGACCTGACAAGCATATAATAAATAAAATATATGTCTTCTTTAACTTACACTACTGGCCATTAAAATTGCCACACCACGAAGGTGACGTGCTACAGACGCGAAATTTAACCGACAGGAAGAAGATGCTGTGATATGCAAATCATTAGCTTTCCAGAGCATTCACACACGGTTGGCGCTGGTAGCGACACGTACAACGTGCTGACATGAGGAAAGTTTCCAACCGATTTTTCATACGCAAACAGCAGCTGACCGCCGTTGTCTGGTGAAACGTTGTTGTGATGCCTCGTGTAAGGAGGAGAAATGCGTACCATCACGTTTCTGACTTTGATAAAGGTCGGATTGTATCCTATCGCGGTTGCGGTTTATCGTATCGCGACATTACTGCTCGCGTTGGTCGAGATCCAATGACTGTTAGCACAATATGGAACCGGTGGGTTCAGGAGGGTAATACGGAACGCCGTGCTGGATCCCAACGGCCTCGTATCACTAGCAGTCGAGATGACATGCATCTTATCCGAATGGCTGTAACGGATCGTGCAGCCACGTCTCGATCCCTGAGTCAACAGATGGGGATGTTTACAAGACAACAACCATCTACACGAACAGTTCGACGACGTTTGCAGTAGCATGGACTATCGGCTCGGAGACCATGGTTGCGGTTACCCCTGACGCTGCATCACAGACAGAAGCGCCTGCGATGGTGTACTCAACGACGATCCTGGGTGCACGAATGGCAAAACGTCATTTCTTCGGATGATTCCAGGTTCTGTTTACGGCATCATAATGGTCGCATCCGTGTTTGGCGACATCGCGGTGAACTCACATTGGAAGTGTGTATTCGTCATCAGCACACTGGCGTATGACCCAGCGTGATGGTATGGGTTGCCATTGGTTACACGTCTCGGTCACCTCTTGTTCGGACTGACGGCACTTTGACCAGTGGACGTTACATTTCAGATGTTTTACGACCGTTGGCTCTACCCTTCATTCGATCCTTGCGAAACCCTACATCTGAGCAGGATAATGCACGACCGCATGTTGCAGATCCTGTACGGGCCTTTCTGGATACAGAAAATGTTCGACTGCTGCCCTGGCCAACACATTCTCCAGATCTCTCACCAACTGAAAACGTCTGGTCAATGGTGGCCGAGCAACTGGCTCGTCACAATACGCCAGTCCCTACTCTTGATGAACTGTGGTATCGTGTTGAAGCTGCATGGGCAGCTGTACCTGTACACGCCATCCAATCTCTGTTTGACTCAATGCCCAGGCGCATCAAGGCCGTTATTACGGCCAGAGTTGGATGTTCTGGGTACTGATTTCTCAGGATCTATGCACCCAAATTGCGTGAAAATGTAATCACATGTCAATTCTAGTATAATATATTTGTCCAATGATTACACGTTTATCATATGCATTTCTTCTTGCCAGTAGTGCGATGGAGTGGTTCGAGGAATACAGTGGCGAGTCCAATTGATGCCTTGGTCCCCAAACTCTCCAGATCTGAACCTGATCAAACAAATCTGGGATGTGACTGAACGTGGCGTCAGAGATCATCACCCCTCTCCCTCCCCACTGGAATTTGGAGGAATTAGGTGACTTGTGTGTGCAGATGCGGCTCCAACGCCCTCCATCGACCTCCCAAGGTCTCACTGCCACGACGCGCCACGCTGTTATCTGTGCCAAAGGTGGGGATACCGCGTATTAGGTAGGCGACTGATCAGTGGTAGAGATAAATGAAAGGAGCATATGGAAAGGCTGTCAGAGAGGCGGTAACCATCACAAGGTGTGAAACATGTACATGTACAAGAGTTGGCAGAGTCGAGGAGACACTGCATGGAAAAGATGGACTTAGAAAGAAGGAACTGGCGTTGCACCCAATCCTTGAAAGTTAAGGCGGTGGTGATTTCGGTGCCGTAGCGCAACAAGCAGCTGAGTAGTGGGTACCTTTATGGCGCGTCCGCTGGGGTCCAGGTATGTGTAGGAGCCCCTGACGGATCCGTCGGGAGCCCTGGCCTCGATGCGCGCCTGGTCGGCCATCATGTAGCCGAAGAGCGAGCGCCCGGCCGCGTCCTGAGAGTGGAACTGCGTCATCTCCTCCTCCGCGGGCGCCTGCCGGACAGGGAAGGCGAGAGTCACAAGCTGAAGGCGAAGGCCGTCAGCAACAGTTCACTACTACATAGTTACTCACACAAAACGCGTTTCCGCTTCCTGGGAAAGTAGTCGTAATTGTAGTTGTGTTCCTCTCCCCATTTTTCCTGGTCATATACGTGACTGCCCCATAATATTTTTGATGATAAAGGTTTTAATATCTCAACATTGATATTTAGGAACACCAACATTATTTACTTTAACTTGCAGAAGTTTACAACAAAAAAACCTTTTCCATGTTGCACATTAGTTTCTTGTTTCACTTACTCACCCAGGCGCGTTTCACCTTTTTCACAAGACGTCTACAGTGGATGTCCCGAAATATTACATGTTTTTTTCGCGTTCACATAAAGGTTATAGATTTAAAAAGTTCATGGTTTTCTTCTCATAATAGAATGGAAACGTACTTACAGTTCAGTGTGTAACTCATTATTTGTAAATCAAGCAGCCTTCTATCATGTGCAAAACTGAAAGCTTGAAGTTTATCTTGTAATCACTGCTTTTGAACCATAGCACTGGAACTAAGATAGCACTGGAACTATTATTTTCTGTGTCTGGAATGTCATTTGATTTTGTAAGTGTTGCCAACTTCCTCAGCTTTTACTTTCAATTTGATTTTGTCTGACTGTATGCGTGTTGATGTAAGTTTTGTGTGTGTGTGAGTTTGTGTGTGGGGGGGGAGGGGGATTGTGATCATTTATCGGAATGCTGTCTATTATGTGATCACTGTTTACACTGATTCATTAAGTAATAGAACCCAGTACGTTGTCCTCGATGGTGAGTGTTCATCGGAGGTGGGGGTATCATCTGGAGTGCCCCAGGGAAGTGTGGTAGGTCCGCTGTTGTTTTCTATCTACATAAATGATCTTTTGCATAGGGTGCATAGCAATGTGCGGCTGTTTGCTGATGATGCTGTGGTGTACGGAAAGGTGTCGTCGTTGAGTGACTGTAGGAGGATACAAGATGACTTGGGCAGGATTTGTGATTGGTGTAAAGAATGGCAGCTAACTCTAAATATAGATAAATGTAAATTAATGCAGATGAATAGGAAAAAGAATCCCGTAATGTTTGAATACTCCATTAGTAGTGTAGCGCTTGACACAGTCACGTCGATTAAATGTCTGGGCGTAACATTGCAGAGCGATATGAAGTGGGAGAAGCATGTAATGGCAGTTGTGGGGAAGGCGGATAGTCGTCTTCGGTTCATTGGTAGAATTTTGGGAAGATGTGGTTCATCTGTAAAGGAGACCTCTTATAAAACACTAATACGACCTCTCCTTGAGTACTGCTCGAGCGTTTGGGATCCCTATCAGGTCGGTTTGAGGGAAGACATAGAAGAAATTCTGAGGCGGGCTGCTAGATTTGTTACTGGTAGGTTTGATCATCATGCGAGTGTTACGGAAATGCTTCAGGAACACGGGTGAGAGTCTCTGGAAGAAAGGAGGCGTTCTTTTCGTGAATCGCTACTGAGGAAATTTAGAGAACCAGCATTTGAGGGTGACTGCAGTACAATTTTACTGCCGCCAACTTATATTTCGCGGAAAGACCACAAAGATAAGAGAGATTACGGCTCGTACAGAGGCATATAGGCAGTCATTTTTCCCTCGTTCTGTTTGGGAGTGGAACAGGGTGCGAAGATGTTAGTTGTGGTACGAGGTACCCTCCGCCACGCACCGTATGGTGGATTGCGGAGTATGTATGTAGATGTAGATGTAGATTTAGGTCGTCACATGCCCTTTTACCCACATTTCTTTTGGACACGGGAGTACCTGATCAGGCCAATAGTTCACAGAGACACGTTTAAGAAGGGAGACAAAGAAATAGCATCAAATTTCCGTCCAGTTTTACTTTTGCCAGCATTCTCAAAAATTTTAGAAAAAGTAATGTACAATCGGCTTTATTACCATCTTATCTCAAATAACATACTGTCAAAGTCACAGTTCGGATTTCTAAAGAGTTCTGATATTGATAAGGCTATCTACACTTACAGTGAAAATGTGCTTATTCATTAGATAAACAATTGCAGCCGGCCGCGGTGGTCTCGCGGTTCTAGGCGCGCAGTCAGGAACCGTGCGATTGCTACGGTCGCAGGTTCGAATCCTGCCTCGGGCATGGATGTGTGTGGTGTCCTTAGGTTAGTTAGGTTTAAGTAGTTCTAAGTTCTAGGGGACTAATGACCACAGCAGTTGAGTCCCATAGTGCTCAGAGCCATTTGAACCATTTGAAACAATTGCAGGCAACTGGTATATTTTGTGATCTGTCAAAGGCATTTGACTGTGTAAATCACAATATCCTTTTAAGTAAATTAGAATATTATAGTGTAACAGGAAATGCTGCAAAATGGTTCAAATCTTATATCTCTGGCAGGAAACAAAAGGTGTTATTAGGAAAGAGACATGTCTCAAGCTATCAGGAATCATCCAACTGGGAACTAATTACATGTGGGGTCCCACGAGGTTCCATTTTAGGGCCTTTACTTTTTCTTGTGTATATCAATGACCTTACATCAGTAACATTACCAGATGTCAAGTTCGTTTTGTTTGCCGATGATACAAACATTGCAATAAATAGCAAATCAAGTGTAGTCTTAGAAAGATCAGCTAATAAAATAGTCATGGACATTAATCACTGGTTCCTAGCCAATTCCTTGCCACTAAACTTTGAAAAAACACACTACATGCAGTTCAGAACTTGTAAGGGGTGTCCCACGAGTATATGCCTAACATATGATGACAAGCAGATAGAAGAAGTGGGCAGTGTTAAATTCGTGGGATTACAGCTTGATAATAAATTCAACTGGGAAAAGCACACCACAGAACTGCAGAAGCGTCTTAACAAATCTCTATTTGCAATGCGAATTGTGTCAGACATAGGGGATATAAAAATGGAAAAGCTGGCATACTATGCTTACTTTCATTCCATAATGTCATATGGGATTATTTTTGGGGGTAATTCATCAAGCCAAGCTAAAGTTTTCCGGGCAAAAAAACGTGCAGTAAGAGTTATATGTGGTGTGAACTCAAGAACATCCTGCAGAAGCATGTTTAGGGAACTAGGGATACTAACTACTGCTTTCCAATATATTTAATCCTTAATGAAATTTGTCATTAAAAATATATCACTTTTTCAAGCCAACAGCTCAATTCATGGAATCAATACTAGAAATAAGAATAATCTTCACAAGGATTTAAAGTCACTTAGTCTTGTACAAAAAGGTCTGCATTATTCAGGAACACACATTTTCAATAGCTTGCTAGCAGCCATAAAAAGCTTAACAACCAATGAAATTCAGTTTAAGAGAGGCCTAAAGGATTTATTGGTGATCAACTCCTTCTACTCCATTGATGAATTTCTCAGTAGAACCAACTGATTTGTGTGTGTATATATATAAGTACAATATACCTTCTGCACAATTTCAGTGCAGTAATGTGTTCATTGTAAATAATTATAATAGTAGGTGTATTACACGTTTATTACCTTATAAATAAATAAAACAAACCTTTTTTATTTTAAATTCAGTGCATTAGTATTTTTAAAATGATTCTTTCACATAGTGTTCATTAAAAAATGACGATCATTCCACTTGGGACCTGTGGAATGGTACATTAGCTTATTTTTTTGGATTGTATATATTTGTCATGTATTGTTGTTTTTCTGACATGTTCTACATCCTGGAGGAATGAAAGTAAATCTAATCTAATCCTATGTGTGGTCGATCGTTGTCTTGCCGAAAAATAGTACCACGGAACTGTCGCATAAGAGGTAGCACATCAGGACGCAGGACATATGTGACGTACAGTTGTGCCGTCGGAATTCTCTCAGTCACTGCCGGACGTGACATGAAGTAGTTCCCGATGGCTCCTCACACCGTGACGCCAGAAGTAGCACCACTGTGCCACTTTAAAACGCTGGAACAATGGTATCTTGGAATGTACCTTTTATTTGCAGATATGAGGGCATTTTACTTTATTTTATTTTGCTATTTCACATACGTGAATGTATCAGCACTATAGTACGAATAGATTAAGGAGCGAGCTGTAGGTGGTTGGCCATCTTCCGCTTTCAGAGCCAGTGGGATGGGGAGCCGATGCAGATATCTCTGGTGACGTCAGAGAAGAGATGAAGAGAGAAAGTACATTTAATCTGGAGCGAATCAAATATTTATTATTAATAAATATTTGCTAACGGAAGTTGCCTTCTGCCCCTCAGACATTAGGAGTAGTCTACGGTCATAAATAATACCTTTCAGTAATTATACGAAGCCAAAAAAACGTTGATATTAATAAATAGATGAAAAACCTTGGCATAACCGAAGAGTTAGACACTGGACTCGGATTCGGGAGGACGACGGTTCAATCCCGCGTCCAGCCATCCTGATTTAGGTTTTCCGTGATTTCCCTAAATCACCCCAGGCAAATGCCAGGATGGTTCCTTTGAAAGGGCACGGCCGACTTCCTTCCCCTTCTTTGCCTAATCCAACGAGACCGATGACGTCGCTGTCTGGTCTCCTTCCCCAAACAACCCAACCAACCCAAAACCGAAGATGTACTGTTTTATACGAACTGTACCGATTGTACCCCCAAGTTCAAGCATGTGCGCCATAGTCAGCAGCCGTCCATAGGATGCCTTTCGATGTAGTCATGCGGCAGACCACGCTCTCGTACCGTTAACAGTTAGCATATAGTCAGCGTGAACAATTTCATTTTACGGTGTTTCTTAAATAAACGCACTGTAATGGCATCCTGCGTAAAATTATTTGCACAAAGAACTTCCTCCCGCTTCATTACGCAAAACAAAGACAGTAGAGCATGAACATGAACGCAACTGGAGGCTGTAGAATTGTGACTCCGCATTTGATGAGCATGTACTGAGTGAGGGTCACAACTACCAGCCAGTGTCCCACGTACTTGACTTAGCAAACAAAGGCCATAAACTCAACCTGCTGGAAGCCCTGGAAATTAACAAACATCTTGCTCACAGTCCACATATAATGCTAAATGACCAGACACAGCTCAACACCTAACCTCTCCTAAACTTCATATAATCATCTCTGTTGTTCACTACTTCCCACACCGTCTGTTCCTACATACTCCCATTTTCCTGTATTCATTAAGTTCTTTTATTTTACTGAAGTTGTCTATGTATTCCATATAGACCGTAATTTCAATTGTTAAGTCTTTCTTTTAACTGCTACTTGTATTACTGTCCATGTTTAACACCTTTTGTAGTTGTCTCATCAAATACTGTTTATATTTTGCTTTGTTCATTTATTTAATGCAAACTGTTACATAGCCACTGTTTTAAATATAATGTTAATGTTAAAGTGCAGTACCACCACACTCTCAAAGATTGCATTTACTGTATGTTCCCTCAAACGCCTCCATTTTCCTTCATTTATTTATTTCTGTTCATCTTATTGATATTGCTTAAGTTCCTTGTGTATTCTTAGTTACATTGATAATTGTTTCTTATTTTAATTGGCCTGTGTATCACTCTCCGTTCAAATGGCTCTGAGCACTATGGGACTCAACTGCCGAGGTCATTAGTCCCCTAGAACTTAGAACTAGTTAAACCTAACTAACCTAAGGACATCACAAACATCCATGCCCGAGGCAGGATTCGAACCTGCTACCGTAGCGGTCTTGCGGTTCCAGACTGCAGCGCCTTTAACCGCACGGCCACTTCGGCCGGCTATCATATAACTCTCCGTGTTTTACACCTCCTGATGTAGCCTTATCAAGTACCAATTTTGTTTTATTTTATTAGTTTTGTTTATTAATAGAAACTGTTATGCAGGCATGTTGTTCCTATTGTGTGTTAAAGTTTTTCCTGTCTACTCCATTTTCATTTATTTACTCTTCAATTTTTTACTTCTTCATTGCATTACCACCACACTGCCAAAGATGTTACTTACTGTATGTTTCTGCTTCAGTCTAGACGTATACTTCTCTTCCAATGTTGTTTGCAAACATAGTAACTTCTTTGATGACAATACTCAGCAAATGTCTGAAGATGGCCTTTTAAGCTGAAAACCGGTTAACACAATAAAAGTAATATTGTAGAACAAAAGCAAACTGGTGCTTTTCATTTATTGTAGACTGTAGACTTGCACTTTCAGAATCCGGCGGTGCTGCTACGGCTCTGCAAGAGGACATAAAACTACGAGAGCGCCTCCAAATAACAGGTAGAAAGAATTCCTACGCTGCGGCTCACCATGTCAGTTCAAGGATGGACTGGCTTAATTATCGCAAAACTCGGGTGGGAAAGCATGGTCAGTTAGACTGTTTGCCCCTTGTATCACCATCTACAGGCTCAATGGCTAAACGGAGACGTTTCTGGAGGTTTAGTGCGAGTGGAGAGTTCTTGCAACCGCTTTCCAGGTCTCCACAGCACTCGCCAACAATGGACAGCATAGGTAGTGCAGAAGGACGATTCATCGCTGAAAATAATGCGAAACCATTCATCAGGGATCCATGCCTCCGTCGATGGTCTGTACGTATAAGGAACTACACTACTGTCCATTAAAATTGCTACCCAAGAAGAAATGCATATGATAAACGGGTATTCATTGGACAAATATATTATACTAGAACTGACATGTGATTACATTTTCACGCACTTTGGGTGCATGGATCCTGAGAAATCAGTACCCAGAACAACCACCTCTGGCCGTAATAACGGCCTTGATACGCTTGGGCATTGAGTCAAACAGAGCTTGGATGGCGTGTAGAGGTACAGCTGCCAATGCAGCTTCAACACGATACCACAGTTCATCAAGAGTAGTGACTGGCGTATTGTGACGAGCCAGTTGCTCGGCCACCATTGACCAGACGTTTACAGTTGGTGAGAGATCTGGAGAATGTGCTAGCCAGGGTAGCAGCCGAACATTTTCTTTATACAGAAAGGCCCGTACAGGACCTGCAACATGCGGTCGTGCATCATCCTGCGGAAATGTAGGGTTTCGCAGGGATCGAATGAAGGGTAGAGCCACGGGTCGTAACACATCTTAAATGTAACGTCCACTGTTCAAACCGCCGTCGATGCGAACAAGAGGTGACCGAGACGTGTAACCGATGGCACCCCATACCATTATGCCGGGTGATACGCCAGTACGGCGATGACGAACACACGCTTCCAATGTGCGTTCACCGCGATGTCACCAAACACGGATGCGACCATCATCATGCTGTAAACAGAACCTGGATTTATTCGAAAAAATGACGTTTTGCCATTCGTGCACCCAGGTTCATCGCTGAGTACACCATCGCAGGCGCTCCTGTCTGTGATGCAGCGTCAACGGTAACCGCAGCCGTGGTCTCCGAGCTGATAGTCCATGCTGCTGCAAACGTCGTCGAACTGTTCGTGCAGATGGTTGTTGTCTCGCAAACGTCCCCATCTGTTGACTCAGGGATCGAGACGTGGCTGCACGATCCGTTACAGCCATGCGGATAAGATGCCTGTCAGCTCGACTGCTAGTGATACGAGGCCGTTGGGATCCAGCACGGCGTTCTCCTGAACCCAGCTATTCCATATTCTGCCAACTGTCATTGAATTTTGACCAACGCAAGCAGCAATGTCGCGATACGATAAACCGCAATCGTGATAGGCTGCAATCCGATCTTTATCAAAGTCGGAAACGTGATGGTACGCATTTCTCCTCCTTACACGAGGCATCACAACAACGTTTCACCAGGCAACGCCGGTGAATTGCTGTTTGTGTATGAGAAATCGGTTGGAAACTTTCCTCATCTCAGCAAGCTGTAGGTGTCGCCACCGGCGCCAACCTTGTGTGAACGCTCTAAAAAGATAATCGTTTGCATATCACAGCATCTTCTTCCTGTCCGTTAAATTTCGCATCTTTAGCACGTCATCTTCGTGGTGTAGCAGTTTTAATGGCAAGTAGTATACATTGACATCCGACCTTGTCTTCTGGGTGTTTCAATTTTTTGTAAACCTACTCTACAATACTGCTCCAGCACTTGGAGTAGCCTGCTTACCAAGTGGGTTTACCAGGAGACATAGATCCATGTCAGGCACGCGCTGCTAGCACCGTAACAATTCATTGTAACCAAAATGGAAGTGTAAAACTGATGTTAAGCAACATTGACAGGGAATCGTTTGAAGAAAGACGGCGTTGTTCTGGAGAAACTATGATAAGAAAATTTGGAAAACAGGTATTCGGAAAAGACAGTGTGGCAGTTCTACTACCTCCATTGTACGAGGGGCGTTCAGAAAGTAAGCTCCGATCGGTCGCGAAATGGAAACGACTATGAAAATCCGATAAAGCTTTGCACAGATGTGTTGGGTAGTGTCTCTAGTATAACCCCAGTTAGCATCACGTAGCTCTTCTCATTTCTGAGCTCGCAGTGAGTGCGTAAAGATGTCTAGAAAATAGTGTCTGCCGCCAAGTACGAGGGCCTGGTGAGAAATTTCGCCTGAAGCTATGCAGCTAACATTACATAACTGTCGTGCTGTTTCTTCTTCAAGACAATTCTCAGCCGCATTCTGCAGGGGCAATGAAGATGCTCCTGCATCGTTTTCAAATGGAAATGTTAGATTACCCACAATACAGTCCGCAATTGTCTCCCCCTGAGTTTCATCTCTGGTCACATGAACCGCTGTCTTTGAAGACAACATTTTGACACAGACAACGAGGTGTAGGCCAGCGTGGAGAATTGGCGGAAAGCACTGGCGGCTGCCTTCTATGATGAGGCTATTGAAAAGTTGGTACAACGCTATGACAAAAGTCTAAGTCAGAACGGCGACTACGTAGAGAAGTAGCTGAAAGGTGTAGCTAATTGTTACAAGTAAAACATTTCTGATGTTCACTGTGGTTTCAATTTGGCAATCAATCGGAGCTTACTTTCTGAACAGGCCTCGTATATTTCCCTAGGGTCATAGTATAAAGTACAAAAGATTAGGGCACATAACGAGTCATTGTTCAGAACCTGTAAGAGATTTCATTCCAGCATATGTATAACATATGAAGACATGCAGATCGAAGAGGTTGACAGTGTCAAATTTCTGGGCTTACAACTGGATAATAAATTCAATTGGGAAGGGCATACCGCAGAATTGCTTAAGCGCCTAAACAAGTCTGTATTTGCAGTGAGAATGATGTCAGGTGTAGGAGATATAAATAGAAAAAAACTTGCATACTTTGCTTACTTTCATTCTATTATGTCATACGGGATCATATTTTGGGTAACTCATCAAACCTAGCAAATGTCTTTAGGGTGCAAAAACATATGATACGAAAAGCGTGTGGCGTAAATTCAAGAACATCATGTAGAAATCTGTTCAGGGAACTTTGTATTCTAACCACTACTTCTCAGTATAATTATTCCTTAATGAAATTTGTTGCATGTTAATATACCTCTATTTCCAACCAATAGCTCAATATATCGTATCAATACTAGGAATAAGAACAAACTGCTTAAAGACCTAAAATCACTTACCTTGGTCCGAAAAGGGGTCCAGTATTCGGGAACACACATTTTCGATAAATCGGCAGAGACCACTAAAAACTTGGTTTCAGATAGAGCACGGTTTAAACAGAGTCTGAAAGGCTTTGATAGGCAACTCCTTCTACTCTATAGATGAATATCTTAGCAGAGAGTGTTAGGCGAGCTTAAGTAAAAATGTCTGTTATATTTCAGTATTGGCAGCACTATGCACAACCGTCAAGATTTGGTATTTTGATTATGATAAATTTATTAATAGTGCATAACAATATTTCATTCTGACAGCGTGTTACTTCTGTAAATATTAGCTGTTCTGGTTTACTGCATTGTATTCACGTAGTTTGACAATCTCCTGACAAATGATCGAGGTAGTAAATATTATATTCAAATGTTTTACGTTTTTTATGTTATACTTTCTGACATGTTCCACACCACGAGAATCATCTAATTTTTTGGATATGGAACGAAAATTGAACCTAATGGAATCAAATCCAACCTAATATGAACAATTATTTTCTCCTTGCCATAAAATCGAATGCAACAGGGGAGTAAATCTAAAATATCGAAACGATGCACCTCACACAGCTGCTTACAGAACTTACATGTTGCAAGTGGGAGGAAAATTACACGCGCGTCACGCAATGCTGTAGGCAGTTGTTCAGTAACAGTGCAGAAGAACGTGACTCGAGTGTAAGCTGCCGCTATTACAGTCAACAATCCATCTATTACAGTCTTCTATGGATCGAAGCGAGTTACAGAATTCCTGTCCGTCTGAAAGAGAAGCTGCAACTCGAGTGCCAATAATATGTATGACGCGCGTAACAGTTTTAATGTGTTTAATAAGATTTGAGAGCCTCTAACGAAGATACTCGAAGAATTAAAGATGTGGTGTTACGGAAAGATGGTGTGAATTACGCGCGCAGATAAGGACAGTCTTTGTAAAATCAGCGAGGAAACGAATATACAGAAGACAGAAGACGGAAGAAGAAGAGAGAGGGCGATAGGATCCCTCGAGATATCAGGAAAAACCTTCCTTCGTGCTAGACGAAGCCTAGAGTGCAAAAATTATAGTGTAAAATACAGATTATAATACACAGAAATAATAATTGAGGGCGCTGGGTATATGTATACGAGTTACTCTCCGATGAAGAGGATGACGCAAGAAAGAGAATAGTGACGGGGCGCATCAAGTCAATCGAAGAGTCAAGGTTCAGAATAAAAGATAAATACTGTAATGTGGCTTCAGGAACAGATTCTCAGTCACAGGTAAAGAGCAACGCCCAGCTGTCAAGTATTTGCACGGTATTTGAACACTGTACAAAAACTGAAATGCAGGAAATGAAAAAAAATTGCACATCTTAATGATGCCAAACAGTTACATTTTAGTATTCGGTGAAGAATGAGCAACAGGCTAAGAGAAGGCAGATGATAATCGTCATTTCAAAATCGGTAGTGATTCTAGAAATATACTACAACCTCTTGTGCACCGCTCCTGTAGAGACTGAGAACACAATACTACGCCAACTGCAATGAGCACAGAAGCATTTAAGCCGACATTATTCCAGCGATCCTTGTGAAATTGAAAGGGAAGAAAAGCTAATAAATTACACAGTGGGAAAGCACCCCCTGTGGTTTGCAGAGCACTGATGTAGGTATAGATGCGGAACAGTTTTTGCAATGTGGCAAAACTATGCAGTTAACAGCCAGCCCCAGGTCATCAAAATTAGGAAGTTATAATAAAGCATATTAAGACTTGTAACAAGCGATATCACAATATTCAGAAAAAGGGCACAACAACATCAATAAGTGCTATAAGTGGCATAGGGTAACATTTCTTGCCTCAGTTGTCTTCCGTCATAGTTTCGCGATGTTCTTCCGACATTAGTATCATTTATACATACCTGTGTTGCTGAGGCGGCATCTGTTATAGATCTGTAGCTGAAATGGATAAACAGCCACTGAAAAATTGTAATCTAACGGTAAAGAGTAGCAACAGTGTAGAGTCCATATAATGCAAGAATACAGAAATTCTACTCTTTGTGCTTTCAAATGAAATAAATAAATAAATACCTAGTGAGGATGCTGAGGACATGGTTGTATATTATTCGCTCTACAGTCTGCCTGTAATCTGAAGAGCGAAAAGGCAAGTTCCCTCTCTCTCTCTACCACACTTTGTCACAAGGAGCAACTACAGGCTGTTATCTAACGTTACTAGCTGACAAACCCTGTACTGACCGGGTATTTTATTTGCCAGTTTTCTATTACAAACGAAAACAAAAAGCTGCACTTTGTTTGTAGTGGAATATCGAAAAATTTCATTTCATGTATTCGTGAACACACCCACTGAACAGTCTGGAGCCGAGCGACCGCTACGGTCGCAGATTCGAATCCTGCCTCGGGCATGGATGTGTGTGATGTCCTTAGGTTACTTTAGGTTTAATTAGTTCTAAGTTCTAGGCGACTGATGACCTCAGAAGTTAAGTCGCATAGTGCTCAGAGCCATTTGAACCATTTGAACACCTCTGAAATTATGAAACAGTCGTATAAAGAAATGGTATAATGAATAAATATATACGTACAGTATCCAAATTAAGAAAGTTTCTGTATGTTGGGTGCATCTGTTTCGAGTGTCTACGACGTGATTTTGTTAACGTCTCTATGAGAATACATCTTCATAGTTCTATATGTGGCTATTGTTTTCACGTACTACCATTTCAGCTGGGTAGGAGTGTCTTAATATTAAAGAATAATTGCGTTAGAACTTCACGCATGATGCGGCTTTTTTTTTCACGTATCTCAGTGTTTATGGCGTAATATCTCTTGATCTGAATGCCACACAATGATATAATTTTGTAGGTGCATTTAGCGGCTTATGTGGATACTGCCCACGAAATTTATTGCAAATATCTATAGTTGCACAGGAGTAATACACTCAAACGTCAGGCATGATGCATTGTTTATGACGTCATACCTCTTGATGTATATGTGTTACCATGGTGTACTTCTGTAGGTGCAGTCAGCTTCATATGTGGATACTGCATGCGGAATTTATTGCGAATACAGTCAGTAGCACAAAAGCAATACATTTAAACGTCATGCATGTTACAGCAGTTTCTCATGCATCTCATTGTGTTTATGGTGACATATCTCTTGAAATATGATAGGTAATTGGGTGTTACCCCCACAGCAATTGTTGCCTGACATTGGGGTATGTGTATACCAAGTTTGGTTGAAATCGGCAGTCCGTCCAGTGGTTTGTGCGCGATGAGAAACACACACACGGACACACACACATACACACATACACACATACGAGGGTTATTCGGCAAGTAAGGAACGATCGGTCGTGAAAAGGAAACCACAGTAAAAAACCGATGACGTTTTGCACAGGTGTATTGGTCAGTGTCTCTAGTATGCCCGTCGATCTCGTTACGTCGTTCTTTTTAGTTCTGAGCACACAGGGAGCACATAAAGATACCTAGAACAGTAGTGTCTCCCGCCAAGTACGAGGGCCTGGTGAGAAATTTCGCCTGAAGGTATGCAGCCAACATTACATAACTGTTGACCATTTTCTTCTTCAAGACAATTCTCAGCCGCATTTTGCAGGGACATTGAAGATGCTCCTGCTTCGTTTACAATTGGAAATGTTTGGTTACCCATAATACAGCCCGTTATTGTCTCCCACTGAGTGTCATCTCTGCTCAAACGAACCGCTGGCTGTGAAGACAACATTTTGGCACAGACAACGAGCTGTAGGCCAGCGTAGAGAATTGGCGGAAAGCACTGGCGGCTGCCTTCTATAACGAGGGTATTGGAAAGTACACTCCTGGAAATGGAAAAAAGAACACATTGACACCGGTGTGTCAGACCCACCATACTTGCTCCGGACACTGCGAGAGGGCTGTACAAGCAATGATCACACGCACGGCACAGCGGACACACCAGGAACCGCGGTGTTGGCCGTCGAATGGCGCTAGCTGCGCAGCATTTGTGCACCGCCGCCGTCAGTGTCAGCCAGTTTGCCGTGGCATACGGAGCTCCATCGCAGTCTTTAACACTGGTAGCATGCCGCGACAGCGTGGACGTGAACCGTATGTGCAGTTGACGGACTTTGAGCGAGGGCGTATAGTGGGCATGCGGGAGGCCGGGTGGACGTACCGCCGAATTGCTCAACACGTGGGGCGTGAGGTCTCCACAGTACATCGATGTTGTCGCCAGTGGTCGGCGGAAGGTGCACGTGCCCGTCGACCTGGGACCGGACCGCAGCGACGCACGGATGCACGCCAAGACCGTAGGATCCTACGCAGTGCCGTAGGGGACCGCACCGCCACTTCCCAGCAAATTAGGGACACTGTTGCTCCTGGGGTATCGGCGAGGACCATTCGCAACCGTCTCCATGAAGCTGGGCTACGGTCCCGCACACCGTTAGGCCGTCTTCCGCTCACGCCCCAACATCGTGCAGCCCGCCTCCAGTGGTGTCGCGACAGGCGTGAATGGAGGGACGAATGGAGACGTGTCGTCTTCAGCGATGAGAGTCGCTTCTGCCTTGGTGCCAATGATGGTCGTATGCGTGTTTGGCGCCGTGCAGGTGAGCGCCACAATCAGGACTGCATACGACCGAGGCACACAGGGCCAACACCCGGCATCATGGTGTGGGGAGCGATCTCCTACACTGGCCGTACACCACTGGTGATCGTCGAGGGGACACTGAATAGTGCACGGTACATCCAAACCGTCATCGAACCCATCGTTCCACCATTCCTGGACCGGCAAGGGAACTTGCTGTTCCAACAGGACAATGCACGTCCGCATGTATCCCGTGCCACCCAACGTGCTCTAGAAGGTGTAAGTCAACTACCCTGGCCAGCAAGATCTCCGGATCTGTCCCCCATTGAGCATGTTTGGGACTGGATGAAGCGTCGTCTCACGCGGTCTGCACGTCCAGCACGAACGCTGGTCCAACTGAGGCGCCAGGTGGAAATGGCATGGCAAGCCGTTCCACAGGACTAGATCCAGCATCTCTACGATCGTCTCCATGGGAGAATAGCAGCCTGCATTGCTGCGAAAGGTGGATATACACTGTACTAGTGCCGACATTGTGCATGCTCTGTTGCCTGGGTCTATGTGCCTGTGGTTCTGTCAGTGTGATCATGTGATGTATCTGACCCCAGGAATGTGTCAATAAAGTTTCCCCTTCCTGGGACAATGAATTCACGGTGTTCTTATTTCAATTTCCAGGAGTGTATATACAACGCTACCACAAACGTCTAAGTCGGATAGGCGACTATGGAGATACGCACCTGGAAGTTGTAGCTATCTGTTGCAAATAAAAGAGTTTTGATTTTTCACTGTGGTTTCCATTTCGCGACCTATCGTTCCTTACTTTCCGAAAAGCCCTCGTACGTACATACATACATTTTGAAACGTCCCCTTTTGAAAAATTATACAAGACTGTGCTTATCCTGACACACAATATTTTTAGCGCAACGCAATCTGACTTTCAATAATCTCTACAAGAGAATGGCCCTGACTAACATTAAACTATACCTTTCACAAATCACTAAATCACTTACCTCACAAAAATCTTCGTTACTCCCACTACTGCAATACAGCAAGCGCCACTACTGCCAGCTAAATAAAAGATTCAAACTATGGAAGGCACTAACTACTGATAGGGATAGTTAGCAAATGAAAGATATTAATAGAGAACAAACAATGTATTTACCTTGATATCATCATATATAAATATAGAAGTTCATGACAAATTTCGAAACTCCACCATCGCTCTCCCCACATCCACCACTGCTGGCGGCTCACCTCCAACTGCGCAACGCTACGCGCTGTTCACAGCCAGCTGCCTAACACTACAATGGCGAGTATTACAACAATGCAAAGCAGCCACAGACTGCACACAGCACAGCCAGTGATTTTCATACAGAGGTGGCGTTACCAATAAAAAAACGTAAACAGCCTACTTACATAGCCCCCATGCTCCCCACAAAAAATTTTACAAATTGGTTTGGGCAGTGGCCAATACAGATTTGAAAAAATTTTTCATAATTACAATAACAAAGAAATCCAATGCACACACTTATTGATACAATGTTGGTCAAAAGCTAAACTTTCTCACAGTCCATAAAGACAGTCCTGATCATTCATCACATTGCAGCGTTTTTCTCAAAGTCTGAGCAGTAAAAGAAAATGCACACGGAGGTAGTGGATTTCCATGCAATCTTGAAGAAGTAGCGTTGTCCTTCCAACGGAAAGACAGTGCTGACTCTTGACATGCTGACAGGTTTGGTAAGGGAGCATGATTTTAAGGTACGTTTGAGGTTGATGAAACTATTGAAATGAGCAGAAATTATTTTTTTAGGATTTGAAATTATTGCAGAAAGCTACGACGATTTTGAGAGTTGACTGAGGTGTTATGATGTTATTTTTACGACGACGATGTGTATTATGCTGCTGAGGTATGTTTATGGTCAAGAAGCTGATGCTATATGAGGAATTTGATTATGCTACATATTTCATATAATGAAATATTAAAGAAGCGTCGACGAATATGTATATGTATAATAAGGTAGGGAATAATGAGTAGTGGATAGGGACTCTGCTTTGTGGAAAAGGATGTAGGAAACCGAGAATCGTATTTTAGAATTATGAAATGTGTGTAAATGCGTGAATGTATCACAATGCCGGCGAAAATTTTTTGGACACTGTTATATTCATAAGATTTTGTTTCTACACATTTGTAACCAAATTCTCAACCTGTGAATTTTTTTTATATGAGACTGTCACTGTAGCGAAAACTGCTGCCATAAATATTTCCGTACGAAAGTTAAGTGACCACCTGCACGTAATGCGTCGCAGGCACACAGCTGTGTCAGACGCCTGGAGAAAAAGCCATTATTGCGAGCCCTTTTCAGCGGCACAGGTAGAAAAAAAAAAAAAGGAAGCCATTATCCTCGCTATTGACGTTCCTTTGTAGAAAGCATCGCAAAAACGACACGGTCGAACTTGAAAACATATGTTTATACTGTGGAGCTCTTGTTGTTGTTGTTGTGGTCTTCAGTCCTGAGACTGGTTTGATGCAGCTCTCCATGCTACTCTATCCTGTGCAAGCTTCTTCATCTCCCAGTACCTACTGCAACCTACATCCTTCTGAATCTGCTTAGTGTATGCATCTCTTGGTCTCCCCCTACGATTTTTACCCTCCACGCTGCCCTCCAATACTAAATTGGTGATCCCTTGATGCCTCAGAACATGTCCTACCAACCGATCCCTTCTTCTGGTCAAGTTGTGCCACAAACTCCTCTTCTCCCCAATCCTATTCAGTACCTCCTCATTAGTTATGTGATCTACCCATCTAATCTTCAGCATTCTTCTGTAGCACCACATTTCGAAAGCTTCTATTCTCTTCTTGTCCAAACTATTTATCGTCCATGTTTCACTTCCATACATGGCTACACTCCATACAAATACTTTCAGAAACGACTTCCTGACACTTAAATCTATACTCGATGTTAACAAATTTCTCTTCTTCAGAAACGCTTTCCTTGCCATTGCCAGTCTACATTTTATATCCTCTCTACTTCGACCATCATCAGTTATTTTGCTCCCCAAATAGCAAAACTCCTTTACTACTTTAAGTGTCTCATTTCCTAATCTAATACCTTCAACATCACCCGACTTAATTCGACTACATTCCATTATCCTCGTTTTGCTTTTGTTGATGTTCATCTTATACCCTCCTTTCAAGACACTGTCCATTCCGTTCAACTGCTCTTCCAAGTCCTTTGCTGTCTCTGACAGAATTACAATGTCATCGGCGAACCTCAAAGTTTTTATTTCTTCTCCATGGATTTTAATACCTACTCCGAATTTTTCTTTAGTTTCCTTTACTGCTTGCTCAATATACAGATTGAATAACATCGGGGAGAGGCTACAACCCTGTCTTACTCCCTTCCCAACCACTGCTTCCCTTTCATGCCCCTCGACTCTTATAACTGCCATCTGGTTTCTGTACAAATTGTAAATAGCCTTTCGCTCCCTGTATTTTACCCCTGCCACCTTTAGAATTTGAAAGAGAGTATTCCAGTCAACATTGTCAAAAGCTTTCTCTAAGTCTACAAATGCTAGAAACGTAGGTTTGCCTTTCCTTAATCTTTCTTCTAAGATAAGTCGTAAGGTCAGTATTGCCTCACGTGTTCCAGTATTTCTACGGAATCCGAACTGATCTTCCCCGAGGTCGGCTTCTACTAGTTTTTCCATTCGTCTGTAAAGAATTCGTGTTAGTATTTTGCAGCTGTGGCTTATTAAACTGATTGTCCGGTAATTCTCACATCTGTCAACACCTGCTTTCTTTGGAATTGGAATTATTATATTCTTCTTGAAGTCTGAGGGTATTTCGCCTGTTTCATACATCTTGCTTACCAGATGGTAGAGTTTCGTCAGGGCTGGCTCTCCCAAAGCCGTCAGTAGTTCCAATGGAATGTTGTCTACTCCGGGGGCCTTGTTTCGACTCAGGTCTTTCAGTGCTCTGTCAAATTCTTCACGCAGTATCGTATCTCCCATTTCATCTTCATCTACATCCTCTTCCATTTCCATAATATTGTCCTCAAGTACATCGCCCTTGTATAGACCCTCTATATACTCCTTCCACCTTTCTGCTTTCCCTTCTTTGCTTAGAACTGGGTTTCCATCTGAGCTCTTGATGTTCATACAAGTGGTTCTCTTATCTCCAAAGGTCTCTTTAATTTTCCTGTAGGCAGTATCTATCTTACCCTTAGTGAGATAAGCCTCTACATCCTTACATTTGTCCTCTAGCCATCCCTGCTTAGCCATTTTGCACTTCCTGTCGATCTCATTTTTGAGACGTTTGTATTCCTTTTTGCCTGCTTCATTTACTGCATTTTTATATTTTCTCCTTTCATCAATTAAATTCAATATTTCTTCTGTTACCCAAGGATTTCTACTAGCCCTCGTCTTTTTACCTACTTGATCCTCTGCTGCCTTCACTACTTCATCCCTCAGAGCTACCCATTCTTCTTCTACTGTATTTCTTTCCCCCATTCCCGTCAATTGTTCCCTTATGCTCTCCCTGAAACTCTGTACAACCTCTGGTTCTTTCAGTTTATCCAGGTCCCATCTCCTTAAATTCCCACCTTTTTGCAGTTTCTTCAGTTTCAATCTACAGGTCAAAACCAACAGATTGTGGTCAGAGTCCACATCTGCCCCTGGAAATGTCTTACAATTTAAAACCTGGTTCCTAAATCTCTGTCTTACCATTATATAATCTATCTGATACCTTTTAGTATCTCCAGGGTTCTTCCATGTATACAACCTTCTTTCATGATTCTTAAACCAAGTATTAGCTATGATTAAGTTGTGCTCTGTGCAAAATACTACCAGGCGGCTTCCTCTTTCATTTCTTAGCCCCAATCCATATTCACCTACTACGTTTCCTTCTCTCCCTTTCCCTACACTCGAATTCCAGTCACCCATGACTATTAAATTTTCGTCTCCCTTCACTATCTGAATAATTTCTTTTATTTCATCATACATTTCTTCAATTTCTTCGTCATCTGCAGAGCTAGTTGGCATATAAACTTGTACTACTGTAGTAGGTGTGGGCTTCGTATCTATCTTGGCCACAATAATGCGTTCACTAAGCTGTTTGTAGTAGCTTACCCGCGTTCCTATTTTCCTATTCATTATTAAACCTACTCCTGCATTACCCCTATTTGACTTTGTGTTTATAACCCTGTAGTCACCTGACCAGAAGTCTTGTTCCTCCTGCCACCGAACTTCACTAATTCCCACTATATTTAACTGTAACCTATCCATTTCTCTTTTAAAATTTTCTAACTTACCTGCCCGATTAAGGGACCTGACATTCCACGCTCCGATCCGTAGAACGCCAGTTTTCTTTCTCCTGATAACGACATCCTCTTGAGTAGTCCCCGCCCGGAGATCCGAATGGGGGACTATTTTACCTCCGGAATATTTTACCCAAGAGGACGCCATCATCATTTAATCATACAGTAAAGCTGCATGCCCTCGGGAAAAATTACGGCCGTAGTTTCCCCTTGCTTTCAGCCGTTCGCAGTACCAGCACAGCAAGGCCGTTTTGGTTGTTGTTACAAGGCCAGATCAGTCAATCATCCAGACTGTTGCCCTTGCAACTACTGAAAAGGCTGCTGCCCCTCTTCAGGAACCACACGTTTGTCTGGCCTCTCAACAGATACCCCTCCGTTGTGGTTGTACCTACGGTACGGCTATCTGTATCGCTGAGGCACGCAAGCCTCCCCACCAACGGCAAGGTCCGTGGTTCATGGGGGGGGAGCTCTTAATTTATGATATTTACAGAAATGCCTAATGAAATGACGAGAAATATTTTTACATCTGCACACCTGATTATGACAAGCGTCTTTCTCGAGAATTGAGAGAAATTTTACTACCTTATGAAATGCCATATGGCTAATGAATGATGTTTCATGCCGTCCTTTGTACATATTTGCTCAATTCGTTTAATATCTAGTTTCTAGCTGCACTGTAGCATTGGTTAAAATAAAATTTTATAGATGTACTAATATAAATATTTTCTGTCTACAGATCGAGTAAATAATAATTTTTTCAAAAAAAATGAGGGAGCACAAAAAGACATTTACCTTCACAGGAATTGCATAAATAATTTCTTTACGATTTGGTAACTTATCTGCTAGTGTAAGTTCTCGTGATGCATCACTCTAGTGTTAAGATGTGACATACATGGCCATTTTTAGTGTAATATTTTTTCTGCTTGAGCTATGTCATGTTTAGATATATGTTTTTTTTTTATTTTGCTGCTGCTGTTTTCCAGGCATAGTGCTACTGAATTTTAATTTGTGTTACTCTGCTAAGCCAGATTTATTTTTCTTGTTTGCTGCGCATTCCCTCATATTAGTTGTAATGTTGAATTGCTTGGTAATTTAGATTTACTGTAGCTTACTTTGCAAATTTCCATTTTTTTATTGCTGTTTGTGTTAATTGTTCTGTGGTGCTGCATTGCCTCGTCCCTTAGTTTAGCATCTGAGCTCAGTAGATTTAAGTTAGCTTAAGAGGGGGTAGACTATATAAGAACCTAACTATGGAGAATAGGGAAAGAATGCTTTGAAAGTTAAATGAAAACGATTTGGGCTTAATGAGTATTGTACAATGAGCCATATTTATTTTTGAAGGAAATATGGTTAGAATACAGAAAAGAGGTACAGATAGGACTTTTTGGGAATAATGATGAACGAAGGGAGATCTCCAAGAACAAAAAAGGTTTTGTTCGCAAAATACTGCAGTACCAAAAGTTACACTGAAAACGAACCCTGTCCTTTCCATTGTGTTATCCCCCTATGTGTTTGTGCACCCTTGTGTATTTGTTTTCTTCCTGTCTCTGTGTACTGTTTCATAGAACTTTTTTCTCTTCTAATACTCAGCTACATGAACTATGATGAGGAATACTGTTATCCTCAAATATAATTTGCATTAATAATCTGTTATTTACTTTGTAAAGATGTTTAGACATTTATCTGTTCTGTTTTGTTGCTCATGTGTGAAGTCGATGTTTCAATAATTATTCTGATCTTTTATGTATGTACTTATGTCAAAATTCCTATAACACTGATGTATATGTTTATTTCTATTCTTTTGTAAAGCCTGTTTTACTACAAATGTTATCTGTATTGTTATGTTCTTTAATGATGTATTTTGTATCTTTGTAATTGTATTCTTATGTTATAAAATTGTAATTGACACAAGGTCATCAAATTAAGTAACTTGTAAGTTCCATTTTACTGCACACGTTTCTGTTGGTCATAGTATATGGACAATATGTGAGAAGTAGGGACTGTTAGTATTTGCACGTGTGTTAATAATTCAGCAAGGGACTGGATAACAGCATTGCTGGTTTTAAGGACAATTCCAAAAACTTTGTGAGTGCACAAGTGGTGGTTATGGACTTGCTATATTATCTGCAAGACTCTTCAATTGTGATTGTGCACCTGCACAGTCACAACAGATGGCTGCTGGCCATCTCTACAAGGACTGCAGTGGGTCTGCGCCTCTGGTGGCCCACCAATACCGTAATCTCTACCAGGACTACAGTGGGTCTGCTCTGTGATGACCTACCCACCGATTTTCTTCAAAACGTCGACTGACTCCGCTGTGGGTTTGCTCTGTTGTGGCCCGTTACCTGTCTGCATGTCAAGAGTCAGCACTGTCTTTCCGTTGGAAGGACAACACTACTTCTTCAAGACTGCATGGAAATCCACTACTTCCATGTGCATTTTCTTTTACTGCTCAGACTTTGAGGAAAACACTGATATTTTACTGTGATGAACGATTAGGACTGTCTTTATGGACTGTGAGAAAATTTTAGCTTTTGACCAACATTGTATCAATAAGTGTGTGCATTTGATTTCTTTGTTATTGTAATTACGATTATGAAAAATTTTAACAAATATGTATTGCCCAGTGCCCAAACCAATTTGTAAAATTTTTTGTGGGGAGCATGGGGGCTATGTAAGTAGGCTGTTTAGGTTTCTTTATTGGTAACGCCACCTCTGGATGAAAATCACTGGCTGTGCTGTGTGCAGTCTGTGGCTGCTTTGCATTGTTGTAATACTCGCCATTGTAGTGTTAGGCAGCTGGCTGTGAACAGCGCGTAGCGTTGGGCAGTTGGAGGTGACCCGCCAGCAGTGGTGGATGTGGGGAGAGAGATGGCGGAGTTTTGAAATTTGTCATGAACTGCTATATATATATATATATATATATATATATATATATATATATATATATATATATATGATATCAAGGTAAATACATTGTTTGTTCTCTATTAATATCTTTCATTTGCTAACTATCCCTATCAGTAGTTAGTGCCTTCCAAAGTTTGAATCTTTTATTTAGCTGGCAGTAGTGGCGCTTGCTGTATTGCAGTAGTGGGAGTAACGAAAATTTTTGTGAGGTAAGTGATTTAGTGATTTGTGAAAGGTATAGTTTAATGTTAGTCAGGGCCATTCTCTTGTAGAGATTATTGAAAGTCAGATTGCGTTGCGCTAACAAAATATTGTGTGTCAGTATAAGCACAGTCCTGTAAAATTGTTCAAAAGGGGACGTTTCAATTTTTATAATATTTATGGACAACAGCCCTTCCACTGAGCACCTTTTAAATCAATGATGATGCATTGCTCAGATACGTGAAAGTGTGTTAGGGTGTTTATTTGTCATTAAGGGTAATAACAATATACGAATTACGGAAATTAGCAATTGTTATAACCACCTCAAGAAATGTACAGACTCTACAGAAATCAACTAATGCAGCAACGTGTTGCAAGACAGAAACCTGATTCTTGGTGCAGCTGTTCAGCAAGTTTAGTGTTCTTTTCGGAGAGGCCACCTCCCCCACCTCGAGCACTGCTCGCGCAACACTTTACAAACAGACTATACTTGTTTGGCAAATACATGAACATGGAACAGAACCTGGAGCTAGTCATCGTACTTCAAGCAAGTACGGGTACAGAGCCTTAAAGTTCCATGACTTTTTGGGAGTTTGGTATATGAACATAGCTTGGTACACTACTGGCCATTAAAATTTCTACACTACGAAGATGATGTGCTACAGATGCGAAATTTAACCGACACGAAGAAGATGCTGTGATATGCAAATGATTAGCTTTTCAGAGCATTCACACAAGGTTGGCGCCGGTGGCGACACCTACAACGTGCTGACATGAGGAAAGTTTCCAACTGATTTCTCATACACGAACTGCAGTTGACCGGCGTTGCCTGGTGAAACATTGTTGTGATGCCTCGTGTAAGCAGGAGAAATGCGTACCATCACGTTTCCGACTTTGATAAAGGTCGGATTGTAGCCGATCGCGATTGCGGTTTATCGTATCGCGTTGGTCGAGATCCAATGACTGTTGGCTGAATATGGAATCGATAGGTTCAGGAGGGTAATACGGAACGCCGTGATGAATCCCAACGGCCTCGTATCACTAGCAGTCGAGATGACAGGCATCTTATCCGCATGGCTGTAACGGATCGTGCAGCCACGTCTCGATCCCTGAGTCAACAGATGGGGACGTTTGCAAGACCACAACCATCTGCAGGAACAGTTCGACGACGTTTGCAGCAGCATGGACTATCAGCTCGGAGACCATGGCTGCGGTTACCCATGACGCTGCATCACAGACAGGAGCGCCTGCGATGGCGTACTCAACGAAGAACCTGGGTGCACGAATAGCAAACGTCATTTTTTCGGATGAATCCAGGTTCTGTTTACAGTATCATAGCCGGCCGGTGTGGCCGTGCGGTTCTAGGCGCTTCAGTCTGGAACCGCGTGACCGCTACGGTCGCAGGTTCGAATCCTGCCTCGGGCATGGATGTGTGTGATATCCTTAGGTTAGTTATGTTAAAGTAGTTCTACGTTCTAGGGGATTGATGGCCACAGATGTTAAGTCCCATAGTGCTCAAAGCCATTTGAACCATTTTTTTGAACAGCACCATCATGGTCGCATCCGTGTTTGGCGACATCACGGTGAACGCACATTGGATGCGTGTATTCGTCATCCCCATACTGGCGTATCACGCTGCGTGTAGGGTGCCATTGGTTACACGTCTCGGTCACCACTTGTTGGCATTGATGGCACTTCGAACAGTGGACGTTCCATTGAAATGTGTTACGACCCGTGGCTCTACTCTTCATTCGATCCCTGCAAAACCCTACATTTCAGCAGGATAATACACGACCGCATGTTGCAGGTCCTGTACGGGCGTTTCTGGATACAGAAATTGTTCGACTGCTGCCCTTGCCAGCACATTCTCCAGATCTCTTCCCAATTGAAAACATCTTTTCAATAGTGGCCGAGCAACTGGCTCGTCACAATACGCCACTCACTACTCTTGATGAACTGTGGTATCGTGGTTCAAATGGTTCAAATGGCTCTGAGCACTATGGGACTTAACATCTATGGTCATCAGTCCCCTAGAACTTAGAACTACTTAAACCTAACTAACCTAAGGACAGCACACAACACCCAGCCATCACGAGGCAGAGAAAATCCCTGACCCCGCCGGGAATCGAACCCGGGAACCCGGGCGTGGGAAGCGAGAACGCTACCGCACGACCACGAGATGCGGGCTGTGGTATCGTGTTGAAGCTGCATGGTCAGCTGTACTTGTACACGCCATCCGAGCTCTGTTTGACTCAATGCCCAGGCGTATCAAGGCCGTTATTACGGCCAGAGGTGGTTGTTCGGGTAGTGATTTCTCAGGATCTATGCGCCCAAATTGCGTGAAAATGTAATCACATGTCAGTTCTAGTATAATCTATGTGTCCAATGAATACCCGTTTATCATCTGCATTTCTTCTTGGTGTAGCAATTTTAATGGCGAATAGTGTATATGAATATAGGACTGCAACATTTAATGACATCCACCATTAGTTGATTTTTTTTTTTGTCCGTATTAACCCTCGTGTACGGCCCCTCTGGACCGCCACCTCACCTGCTGTGGGCTGTCGCCTGGTTGCGTGCTGCCTCTGATGAGCGACACAGCCTCAGGCTGGGGGCCGTATAGCTGTGGGCTGACTGCACTAGGAGCGGCTCGCACCAGCTGCAGGGGGTACGGTAGGTCGAACTGCGCATGCGCCCCAGCCACTGCCAGCATCACCACCTTTAGCAATAAGAATAAGCAAGTAAATAAACTAATTAAAATAAATAAATTGTAAATATATACATAATACAGAAACACAAAAGACTACCAGTACACAGGGCGAATCACCTAAAGTTTGCACAGCAAATATTGCGGAAATGGAAAGAGCTATTGTTATGCGGTTTTCATAGAATGGATTGGCAGTCAGAGGTTTGCATTGTTATCCAAAAAACTTATTGGAATAATACTTAGAAAGTCTATTTTTTGTGCAAACAATTACTTTTCTAAGTGAAACAATGCCTATTGACATTAACAGACTTCAAGTTGGGTAAAGTAGGATGTCAGTTGCGTTTCTTGCAGAAGTCTAGTGTAGTCGCTTATGAGATATCGTATTCTGAAAAGTTCCCCCACTGACACTTCTACAATACATGTGGTAGGACACACTACAGACCAACACAAGTGCATGCACTAGGTTTGTGGATTCTGACCAGTAACGAGAAAATTGACCGTCGCACGTCGTTTTCAAAATGACTGCCGGACGCGTCAATACGAGCTTCCACTCTGGTGTGGAACGACTGCTGCACATCTGCTAGCATTTCAGTGGATAAGCTGCAGTAATATGTCGTTGCATACACTATCTGACCAAAAATATCCGGGCTCCCACAAAAACATATGTTTTTAATATTAGGTGCATTGTGCTGCCACCTACTGCCAAGTCTCCATATCAGTGACCTCAGTAGTCATTAGACATCGTCAGAGAGCAGAATGGGGCGCTCCGCAGAACTTCACGGACTTTGAACGTGGTCAGATGATTGGGCGTCACCTCTGTCATACGTCTGTACGCGAGTTTTCCACACTCCTAAACATCCCTAGGTCCACTGTTTCCGATATGACAGTGAAGTGGAAATGTGAACGAACGCGTACAGCAGAAAATCGTACAGGTCGACCTCGTCTGTTGACTGACAGAGACCGACGACAGGTGAAGAAGGTCGTAATGTGTAATAGGCAGACATCTATACAGACCATCACACAGGAATTTCAAACTGCATCAGGACCCACTGCAAGTACTATGACAGTTTGGCGGGAGGTGAGAAAACTTGGATTTCATGATCGAGCTGCTGCTCGTAAGCCACCCATCACACCAGTAAACGCCAAACGACGCCTCGTTTAGTGCAAGGAGCGTAAACATTGGACGATTGAACAGTGGAAAAACGTTGTGTCGAGTGACGAATCACGGTGCACAACGTGGCGATCCCATGGCAGGGTGTGGGTATGGCGAATGCCCGGTGAACGTCATCTGCCAGCGTGTGTAGCGCCAACAGTAAAATTCGGAAGCGGTGGTGTTATGGTGTGGTCGTGTTTTTCATGGAGGGGGCTTGTACGCCTTGTTGTTTTGCATGGCACTATCATATCACAGGCCTACACTGATGTTCTAAGCACTTTCTTGCTTGCCACTGTTGAAGAGCAATTCGGGGATGGCGATTGCATCTTTCAACACGATCGAGCACCTGTTCATAATGGACGGCCTGTGTCGGAGTGGTTACACGGCAATAACATCCCTGTAATGGACTGGCCTGCACAAAGTCCTACCTGAATCCTACAGAACACCTTTGGGATGTTTTGTAACGCCGACTTCGTACCAGGCCTCACCGACCGACAGCGACACCTATCGCCAGCGCAGCACTCCATGTAAAATGGGCTGCCATTCTCCAAGAAACCTCCCAGCACCTGATTGAACGAATACCTGCGAAAGTGGAAGCTGTCATCAAGGCTAAGGGTGGGCCATCATCATATTGAATTCCAGCATTACCGATGGAGGTAGTCACGAACTTGTAAGTCATTTTCAGCCAGGTGTCCGGATACTTTTAATCACATAGTGGATCTTCGGGTGTAGTTGATATGTCCTTGTAGGCAACGTCTTTGAGCTTTCCCCACAGTAAAAGTGTAAAGGCGTCAAATACAGGGAATGGACCGGTCGAGGTACAGGCCCTCTACATCCAATCCAACGATTTGGAAACGGTTCGTCATGACACGCTGTAGTACTTCGTGTGCTATGGGCTGGTTACCCAACATTCTGGTACGACAGATTTCTCCTAATCTGCAGAGAAACGTCTTCTGGCATCCGTGGAAAATGGTCTGATAGCAGGCTGCGATTCCTGTGCGTGTTCAGTGTTCCGTCTAAGAATAACGGGCCTATAAGCTGATGTTTCTCTGCCCCATACTACACGTTTACACTCGATGGACGCTGACGTTCCACTTGATGAAGCCAACGGGCATTGTAAAGAGATCGATATTGTTTCTTCCAGCGGTTTACCTGGCTGTGATTGATAAATGTGGCTTCATCACTAAACAAGGAAGATAATACATCAAGAGTGCCGTGTCTTAATTCTAATGTATAGAAGTAACACGCTTCTCATAATCGTTTCCACGCAGCTGTTGATGGAGACAGATTTGAAAATAATGGAACCTATGTCGATGGAGAATACGTAGGACAGTTTCCTGACACAGGCCATTTCTTCTTGCGATTGTGCGGGAGCTAACGTGAGGATCAACTGCAACAGCAGCAAGAACATTAATTTCTCCCACTCAATCGCCTCTTGTTTTCTTCTGTTACGTTGTCTAGATGTTACACTGCCACTGTTACGTAGCTCGTTGAAGAAGTTGATAAATAAGTGCCGAGATGGTTGACGACTATTGGGATATCTTGCCGCATACACTGTACAAGAATCAACTGCATTCCTTCTACGCTCTCCATACACCATGAGCATGTCGGCTTTTTTCGCATTGGTAAATCCCATGGCTAGAGGACAAATGTAAGGATGTAGAGGCTTATCTCACTAGGGGTAAGATAGATACTGCCTACAGGAAAATTAGAGAGACCTTTGGAGAAAAGAGAACCACTTGTATGAATATCAAGAGCTCAGATGGAAACCCAGTTCTAAGCAAAGAAGGGAAAGTAGAAACGTGGAAGGAGTATGTAGAGAGTCTATACAAGGGCGATGTACTTGAGGACAATATTATGGAAATGGAAGAGGAGGTAGATGAAGATGAAATGGGAGATACGATACTGTGTGAAGAGTTTGACAGAGCATTGAAAGACCTGAGTCGAAACAAGGCCCCGGGAGTAGATAACATTTCACTAGAACTACTGACGGTCTTCGGAGAGCCAGTCCTCACAAAACTCTACCATCTGGTGAGCAAGATGTATGAGACAGGCGAAATACCCTCACACTTCAAGAACAAAATAATAATTCCAATCCTAAAGAAAGCAGGTGTTGACAGATGCGAAAATTACCGAACTATCAGTTTAATAAGTCACGGTTGCAAAATACTAACGCGAATTCTTTACAGACGAATGGAAAAACTAGTAGAAGCCGACCTTGGGGAAGATCAGCTTGGATTCCGTAGAAATATTGGAACACGTGAGGCAATACTGACCCTACGACTTACCTTAGAAGCTAGATTAAGAAAAGGCAAACCTACGTTTCTAGCATTTGTAGACTTAGAGAAAGTTTTTGACAATGTTGACTGGAATACTCTTTCGAAATCGAAGGTGACAGGGGTGAAATACGGGAAGCGAAAGGCTATTTACAATTTGTACAGAAACCAAATGTCAGTTATAAGAGTCGAGGGACACGAAAGGGAAGCAGTGGTTGGGAAGGGAGTGAGACAGGGTTGTAGCCTCCCCCCGATGTTATTCAATCTGTATATTGAGCAAGCATTGAAGGAAACAAAAGAAAAATTCAGAGTAGGTATTAAAATCCATGGAGAAGAAATAAAAACTTTGAGGTTCGCCGATGACATTGTAATTCTGTCAGAGACAGCAAAGGACTTGGAAGAGCAGTTGAACGGAATGGACAGTGTCTTGAAAGGAGGATATAAGATGAACATCAACAAAAGCAAAACGAGGATAATGGAATGTAGTCGAATTAAGTCGGGTGATGCTGAGGGAATTAGATTAGGAAATGAGACACTTAAAGTAGTAAAGGAGTTTTGCTATTTGGGGAGCAAAATAACTGATGATGGTCGATGTAGAGAGGATATAAAATGTAGACTGGCAATGGCAAGGAAAGCGCTTCTGAAGAAGAGGAATTTGTTAACATCGAGTATAGATTTAAGTGTGAGGAAGTCGTCTCTGAAAGTATTTGTATGGAGTGTAGCCATGTATGGAAGTGAAACGTGGACGATAAATAGTTTGGACAAGAAGAGAATAGAAGCTTTCGACATGTGGTGCTACAGAAGAATGCTGAAGATTAGATGGGTAGATCACATAACTAATGAGGAGCTATTGAATAGGATTGGGGAGAAGAGGAGTTGGTGGCACAACTTGACCAGAAGAAGGGATCGGTTGGTAGGACATGTTCTGAGGCATCAAGGGATCACCAATTTGGTATTGGAGGGCAGCGTGGAGGGTAAAAATCTTAGAGGGAGACCAAGATATGAATACACTAAGCAGATTCAGAAGGATGTATGCTGCAGTAGGTACTGGGAGATGAAGGAGATTGCACAGGATAGAGTAGCATGGAGAGCTGCATCAAACCAGTCTCAGGACTGAAGACCACAACAACAACAACAAATGCCATCGTCCACTGACGACCTACTGTTTGGACTGTCACACCATAACTGACTAACAAGTCTCGGTGCATTCAAGGAAGACACAGTCACATTGTAAGCAAACATAACAACACAGTGCCTGGCGACTACGCAGGTTGAATGGCACAAACAAGTGTCGGTGTGCGAAACTTTTATAAATACGACATCTTGCACTAGCATCGTGCAAAAAACCCCAATGACATTCTAACTTACCCTACTTTTAGTTGTTCCATTAGGCGTTGTTCCATTTAAAAAGTTTGTATTTGCACAAAAAATACACTTTATAACAATTATTACAATCTGTTTATTGGCTAACAGTACGAGCCCCTGAGTGCCAATCCACTCTGTGAAAACCGCACATCAATAGCACTTTCCACCTCTGCAATATTTGCAGTGCAATTTTTGGGTGATTCACCCGCTGTAGGTTTATGACATAGTTTGTACTGCTTCGGCAATTACTTCAGTTTTCTTGAGACTGAGAAGCTTATGTCCACAAATGAGCATGGGTTTAGAAAGCATCGTTCGTGCGAAATTCAGATTGCCGTTTTCTGACGTGGTATACTTGGAACTATGGATTAAGGGCAACAGGCAGATGTCATGTTTATTGATTTCCGAAATACGTTTGACACGGTGCCCCATTGCAGGCTGTTGACGAAGGTACGAGCGTATGGAATAAGTTCACAGACATTTGAGTGTCTCTAAGGCTTTTTAAATTATAGAAAACAGTATGCTGTCCTCGACGGCGAGTGTTCAGCAGAGACGAGGGTATCGTCAGAATCGCTCAGGAAAGTGTGATAGGACACTGTTGTTCTCTATATACGTGAATGATTTGGCGGACAGGGTGGGTAGCAATATGCCGTTGTTTGCTGATGATGCTGCGGTGTACGGTGGGGCATCGGATTTGAGTTACAAGGCGACTTAGACAAAATTTCTAATTGGTGTGATGAATGACAGCCCTAAATGTGGAGAAATGTACGTTAATGAGGGCGACTAGTAAGAACAACCCTGAAACTTCCTAGCAGATTAAAACTGTGTGCCGGACCGAGACTCGAACTCGGGACCCTTGCCTTTCGCGGGCAAGTGCTCTATCATCTGAGCTACCCAAGCACGACTCACGCCCCGTCCTCACAGCTTTACTTCTGCCAGTATCTTGTCTCCTACCTTCCAAACTTTCCAGAAGCTCTCCTGCGAACCTTACAGAACTAGCACTCCTGAAAGAAAGGATATTGCGGGGACATGGCTTAGCCACAGCCTGGGGGATGTTTCCAGAATAAGATTCCAGGTTTGCAGGAGAGCTTCTGGAAAGCTTGGAAGATAAGAGACGAGATACTGGCAGAAGTAAAGCTGTGTGGACGGGACGTGAGTCGTGCATCGGTAGCTCAGTTGGTAGAGCACTTGCTCGCAAAAGGCAAAGGTCCCGAGTTCGAGTTTCGGTCCGGCACACAGTTTTAATCTGCCAGGAAGTTTCATATCAGCGCACATTCCGCTGCAGAGTGAAAATCTCATTCAAGAACAACCCTGTCGGATACAGTATTACTAATGTGCTGCTTGACAAAATCACGTCGTTTAAATATCTGGGCGTAACGTTGCAAAGCGATATGAAATGGAACGAACATGTGACAACTGTGGTACGGAAGGCGAATGGTCGACTTCCGTTTATTAGGAGAATTTTAAGAAAGAGTGGTTCACCTTTAAAGGAGACCACAAATAGGACGCTGGTGTGACCTATTCTTGAGTACTGCTCCATTGTTTGGGACCCGTACCAGGTCGGACTGAAGGAAGACGTCGAATCAATTCAGAGGTGGGTTGCTGGATTTGTTACCAGTAGGTTCTAACAACACTCAATTGTTACGAAGATGCTTCGGGAACTAAAACAGGAATCGCGGGAAGGGAAAATTGGAAATTTGTGGTAAGGTCTTATGGGACCAAACTGCTGATGTCATCGGTCCATAAGCTTACACACTACTTAATCGAACTTAAACTAACCTACGCTATGGGCAACACACACGTCCATGCCCGAGGGAGGACTCGAACCTCCGACGGGGGGAGCCGCACGGACCGTGACAAGGCGCCCCAGACTGCGCGGCTACCTCGTACGGCGCTGGAGGGAAGCCGATGTTCTTTTCGAGAAACACTACTGAGAAAATATAGAGGACCGGCAATTAAAGCTGACTGCAGAATGATTCTACTGCCCCCAAGATACACAGGGCGTAAGGACCACGAAGATAAGATACGAGATATTACGAGGATATACAGAATAAATTCCGCTAATATGTTGTTGTTGTTGTGGTCTTCAGTCCAGAGACAGGTTTGATGCAGCTCTCCATGCTACACTATCCTGTGCAAGCTTCTTCATCTCCCAGTACTTACTGCAAACTACATCCTTCTGAATCTGCTTAGTGTATTCATCTCTTGGTCTCCCTCTAAGATTTTTACCCTCCACGCTGCCCTCCAATGGTAAATTTGTGATCCCTTGATGCCTCAGAATATGTCCTACCAGCCGATCCCTTCTACTAGTCAAGTTGTGCCACTAACTCCTCTTCTCCCGAATCCTATTCAATACCTCCTCATTAGTTATGTGATCTACCCATCTAATCTTCAGCATTCTTCTGTAGCACCACATTTCGAAACCTTCTATTCTCTTCTTGTCCAAACTATTTATCGTCCATGTTTCACTTCCATACATGGCTACACTCCATACAAATACTTTCAGAAACGACTTCCTGAAACTTAAATCTATACTCAATGTTAACAAATTCCTCTTCTTCAGAAACGCTTTCCTTGCCATTTCCAGTCTACATTTTATATCCTCTCTGCTTCGACCATCATCAGATAGTTTGCTCCCCAAACAGCAAAACTCCTTTACTACTTTAAATGTCTCATTTCCTAATTTAACTCCCTCAGCATCACCCGACTTAATTCGACTACATTCCATTATCCTCGTTTTGCTTTTGTTGATGTTCATCTTATATCCTCCTTTTAAGACACTGTCCATTCCGTTCAACTGCTCTTCCAAGTTCTTTGCTGTCTCTGACAGAATTACAATGTCATCGGCGAACCTCAAAGTTTTTATTTCTTCTCCATGGATTTTAATGCCTACTCCGAACTTTTGTTTCCTTTACTGCTTGCTCAATATACAGATTGAACAACATCGGGGGGAGGCTACAACCCTGTCTCACTCCCTTCCCAACCACTGCTTCCCTTTCGTGTCCCTCGACTCTCATAACTGCCATTTTGTTTCCGTACAAATTTTAAATAGCCTTTCGCTCCGTGTATTTTCCCCCTGCCTCCTTTAGAATTTGAAAGAGAGTATTCCAGTCAACATTGTCAAAAGCTTTATCTAAGTCTACAAATGCTAGAAACGTAGGTTTGCCTTTCCTCAATCTATTTTCTAAGATAAGTCGTAGGGCCAGTATTGCCTCACGTGTTCCAACATTTCTACGGAATCCAAACTGATCTTCCCCGAGGTCTGTTTCTACCAGTTTTTCCATTCGTCTGTAAAGAATTCCCGTTAGTATTTTGCAGCTGTGACTTATTAAACTGATAGTTCGGTAATTTTCACATCTGTTAACACCTTCTTTCTTTGGGATTTGAATTATTATATTCTTCTTGATCCGCTAATATAGAGAGTCGTTTTTCTCCCACTCTGTTTGCGAGTGCAACAGGAAAGAAAGTGACCAGTAGCGGTACCGGGTATTCTGCGCCACGACGCACACGGTGGCTTGCGGAGTGTGTATGCAGATGTAGATGTGCACAGACAAGACAAACCGCTAGAAAATTGTAGCGAAATACAAGAAGACCTGCAGAAGATCGGCAGCCCATCCAAGGATTGGCATTTGACCCTCGACATAAACAAATGTTATATATTTGTCACGTATAAGGTGAAAGAACGCCTGTTCCTTGATTATGCGAGTGTCGAAAAATCGCTGGAAACAAACGTTCATCAACTATCTGAAAGTATCCGTAAAGAACGATTTAGAGTGGAGTGGTCACATAAAAATAATCGTAGAAAAGACAGATGCCAGACTGAGATTCATTGGAGCAAAACTGAAGAACTATAGCCCACCGTGGTGGTAGGTGGTAATCTACAAACTACTCTTTCGACCGATACTTGATATTTTTTTCTTAGTCAGGTACTCTAACCCGGTGGAATTGATAGTTGAAAAAAAAAAACGATCACATCACGTAAATATTCATCCTACTCAAGAGGCAGCCGCTACAAGACGGACATCGTGCATCTAGATATGGTGTACTTGTAAAATTGCACTAGAGTACATTTCTACGATAATCAACCAATACATTGTTTACTGTGAAATATACCTTGCGAAAATACCTTTAAGAGGAAATTAGAAAGATTCCAGCTCACACGGACGCTTAACAGCAGTCCTTCCAGTGAACCATTCGCGACTGTAACAGGAAACGTGGGGTGTGACACGGAGTGCGCTTCGCTATGCACCTGTGCGCCTAGGCAAGACAGACGTGCAACCACACAGCGCAGTAAGTAGGTGTGGTTGCCTTCCACTCAGGCGCTGAGTCCGTGCCAAGGAAGGCTTTGAAACCGGAAATTTTCCATAGACGGTTTTGCGAAGTTCGTGGAGTCTATCAATAAATGCCTCAATGTACGTAGCGATTGTGCTTGACGATACATGTATCTAGAGAATCAGACATTTTATGAATGTGAAATGGTCGGCAGCACAGGATCACGAAGTGTGAGTGAAATTCTGGGCACAAATAAATGGGGAAAAGTGTACGAAACAAAGCGTAAAAGCTTACTAATTTTGAATTTCCTGACAGGTTCTAGTTCGTCGATGAGGAATAGTTGACAACAATGGAACTATGGACAATAATTTACATTTACTGAAAGAAAAATAATGGCATTCATTATGCTTTCAGTACCAAAGAATTTTAAGTCTAAATCTGCTCAGATTTCACAGTACTACATTGCCCTGTTAAGTGTGATGAGTTTATTTTCTTTCGTTATTATTTATAACGACTGTTAATGATAACAGGATACCATTATGGATTTTGAGGGATAACATTTCCAGAAAACATTTCCCACACGTGTGGTTATCGTCAGTTCTTCAGAGAAATATTATGTTTGCAATGGCGGAAATCGGTGTTTGGATGGTGGTTTCTAACAGTTCAATAGCGTTTTTTTACAACCAACTACTAATTATTCCCTTGCACCAGCGGTACTAAGAGATTTCTTGTGGTCAAAATTATACTGAGAAAAAGCTTTCCAGTAAATAAAAACACATATTATGTAACTAATTAGAGTGGTGCATAAACTACCTTAAGCAGTTTATATTGATACTCACCAAACAATGTGAATTCCTCCCATACTTCTAGCCTACAATGAATCTTTTCGTAGAGTCCTATAAATTCTGATGGCACCACTCAAATAGATTGAATTTCATTATTTTCTGCTTTTGATTCTGTAACTTGTTCTATGGTGCCACAACTTGCTACAATCCTTAAAATTATAATAGCAGGGAAGTAAATCCCATTCCTCTTGCAAAGTTGTTATTACAAGACAAATGGTAGTAGAAAAACAGTGAGTAGCATCAGAAACATTCTGTATAGGACTGAAGTTAGAACATCAACGTGGCGTGAAATATAACTACAGACGGCTGCGATCTGTCTCTTGTAACGAATTTTTCGTTAACTACTTTTCGAGCTATGGTGTAATTTCGGTTGTTCAGCCGATATTTTCATTTCTGTGTAAGAAATTTCGACGACAGAACCACTCACTATTTTCAGTTCCTGCAAGTTATGAAGTTGTATTACTATGTGTACTCGCTGCTTGCACTCCAACCAGAATGTGAACTATCGTTGGTGGCGCTCTTTGATGCCCTTTATTTTTTTTTTTTTTTAAAAAAAGTCCGCATTGACATTCCGTAAAGCGTATGTTCTGTCAGCATTTTCTAGCTCTGGTGGTGGTCATAAATTTTGTGTCGGGTGCCAGGACTCGGTTAAATCAAACGTCCGTCCGGTTCATTAGGTTTTTTGATGTCTTTGTTTGGTAGACTACCTAATTAAACTGTCCTAGAAGCATGGCATTTGTACCACGATACAGAGTCTCACCCTATCTCATTCCACGATTGTACATAAGGCAGTGCTCGGCGAGGGCTCATTTGCTCGACTGTTTTAGTGGGGTTTGTCGCTGATACTCGTTACACCTTTCCTGGACTGTTCTAATAGTCTGCCCCGCATAAGACATTCCACATTCCCACAGAATGAGGTACATACGCTGCTTTTAGAAACCTATATAGTGTTTAAGATTACAAAGAACACTTTTTGTCGACGGAAGCGTTAAACATTGGATGCCACGTTTCCATATGAGTCTACCGATCAGTAGATGTAACAGTTGCAGAATATCCTGGTGCCTGCATATCACGGACTCCAAACGCCAATAATTTTTTAAGAAAAATAACCGTTTGTATCGCCTCTGCTTTGAATGAGTTTTGTGTGATACTACCGTGTAAAAACGTACTCAGCTTTCATCTCACTTGACTGTACTTTAGAGAGTTACTCCTGTACTGTGATTTTTTTCCCTAATTCATGGTTCAAATGGCTCTGAGCACTATGGGACTCAACTGCTGAGGTCATTAGTCCCCTAGAACTTAGAACTAGTTAAACCTAACTAACCTAAGGACATCACAAACATCCATGCCCGAGGCAGGATTCGAACCTGCGACCGTAGCGGTCTTGCGGTTCCAGACTGCAGCCCCTTTAACCGCACGGCCACTTCGGCCGGCCCTAATTCATGGAAACTAGCGTATAATATGGGATCTGAATACCAAGCGACATTCTCCAGTGGAAATGTGTGTCACTGTCCCAAAGGCCTACAGATAACACCAACATTCTAAAGTTACACAGCTAACCCTCTGTCAATCTCCAGCGCCGCATCTTTAAGGAGTCCTTTGTTACACCTGGGAAGCACATCCATCATACACTAGGCTCAGGTGCATCGCAAGCAACAAAAGAAATATGATCTGGCGTTGTACAACACGGCGAGCTCACTTTTTTCCACAATGAAGGCCGGAGTACGTGGCTGCCGACTTACACAAGCTTGAGGAAAAAACCAGTCGCTCTGGAGGGAACTGCCCTGTGCGTGCCCTTGATCCTATACATCGCTGTTACTGCTGTGCCGATTTATGAACGCAGTACTTTCCGACAGTTTACGCATTTTTTTCCCATTTCCGATCGGCTGATTGTCTCACGTTTGGTTCAAAGCAGCGTAATTTTGTGGTCTATAACTCTATATACTATCGTTTGTCCTGCGCTTTTGAAAGATACTCGACAATAATCAGATGCTGTAAATTTTAAAGATACTCTTGTGAAGTGGCGCCAGTGAAGTTATTGTGGTAGTCTCCCCTCCACTACTTTTTTCTCCTCTCTTAACTGTTTTGGCTAGTACTTATTGTCTCTCAACAAGATTCGCAGCTTTTCTTAGGGCTTACACGCTATGAGTTTGACCACAAATAGACTATAAATTTTCGAGAAAAACGATAAAAAGCTGTTTTTTATAGTGTAGTCGAGTACTCCAGTAGAGGTGGACGTCTTCCAAGAACATTTTTTTCCAGTGTTTGTCGTTTTACTGCTCGACTACAGTTTCTCGTCCCTGAACTTTGGAAGATATCAAAATGAGATTGTCGTCTCGTAAAGATGTATCGGAAAGTGGCTCTCAGTTTACATGCCAGTAGGAATTTTTCTGAGGTGACGTAGTTTGAAGAGTCGCTCATAGTCTCTCAACTGCTGCAGATGAAGCAATTCCTAATCTCGTCGATCTTCTAGTTTATCTTCCTTCTTATTTTCTGTTTACTGTAACAGGGTGCGGCAGCGTTCATAACGTTCAAATGGTTCAAATGGCTCTGAGCACTATGGGACTTAACATCTATGGTCATCAGTCCCCTAGAACTTAGAACTACTTAAACCTAACTAACCTAAGGACATCACACAACACCCAGTCATCACGAGGCAGAGAAAGTTCATAGCGTAATTTGACTTTCGTAGTACAATTACGTACTGCAGGAATGCGCGCCAGCTCGTGCCGCATTCGTGTACTAATGAGCTGCCAATTCGAGTGTGACAGTGATATGGAGCGGTGGAGTGCACAGTATCGTTCCTTTGCTGTTGAAAGTTATTTCAAGAATAACGACTCTCTTATTGTTTGGTTCAAATGGTTCAAATGGCTCTGAGCACTATGGGACTTAACTTCTGAGGTCATCAGTCCCCTAGAACTTAAAACTACTTAAACCTAACTAACCTAAGGACATCACACACATCCATGTCCCAGGCAGGATTCGAACCTGCGACCGTAGCGGTCACGCGGTTCCAGACTGAAGCGCCTAGAACCGCACTGTCTTATTGCTACCCAGCGTCTATTTCGGCAACATTTCAACTTGGGACGTCATGGGGAAGTTCCAGATGGACGAACCATTGCGAGGAGGGTACGTGCATTTCGAACGACAGGTTCTGCTTGCAATGGCAAACCGGGAAGAAGTACAAGAACTGTGCGGACACCAGAAGCCGTGTAAAACGTTCGTGCAAGATTATTGTGCAGCCGAAAAAGATCTGCCCGTCGTCATGCGCAAACTGTGCATATGTCCGATCGCTCATTCAGGAGAATATTGCACGAAGATCTCCATTTTCACCCATATAAGCTGCAGATTGTTCATGAAATCAGGCCTCGCGATTGGGTTTCACGCGAAACATTCTGCTTAACCGTGCGTAATCTCCTTCGCCAATATCCACAAATGTTGCGCACTATCCTGATGTTAGATGAAGCTCATTTCGAGTTATGTGGTTCAGTGAATAAACAGAATATGCGTTACTGGGGTGATGTAAACCGGCATGAACTGCACATCAAGCCCTTGCACAATTCTCGTGTCACAGTGTGGTGTGGAGTTGCTTCCTTTGGGATTATTGGGCGTTACTTCTTTGAGGATGACAGCGGTGTTGCTGTAACTGTCACCAGTGAACGGTACCTAAAGATGCTCCAAGACTTCGTTTTTCCCCAGTTAGGTATCGTCGATGTGGATGTGGAACAATTATTGTTTCAACAAGACGGAGCGACCTCACATGCAGTCAGAATTTGCATAGATTTCTTGAGACAGACATTTCCCGGTAGAGTAATTTCACGTTTTGGTGACATTTCCTGGCCGCCTCGCTCACCTGACCTTTCATGTGCAGACTTTTTCCTTTGGGGCGACCTGAAGCAAGAAGTGTTCCGAACACATTGTGCCACCATTCCTGAGTTGAAGGATTGCATCAGAAATGCCGTCGGCAATGTCCCAGGGAATACGTTATGCCGAGTTATGGAAAGCTTCCAACGCCGCCTAGAGGAATGTGTTGTGCAGAGGGGGCGTCATTTGACAGGAGTCATATTCAAAAAGTAATTCACGCAATGGGCAATGGCTTACACATTAGTAAATGGCATACCTGTAACTATTAATTGACATAAGAGGTAATAAATAAATTTCACTTGCTGCCTGATGGTGTTTTCATTTTTAATATCCTAATATGAACGCTGCCTCACCTTGGTTTAATAATGCCACAAACTAGTGGTGTACGGACGGGCGTGAGAAGTGCATGGGGAGAGGAAGAATGGCTACGAAGGAATCATCCCTGTACTGACTCCAGATAAAGAACATAAAGAAAATGTGAACTAGAAAACATGGACTACAATCTAAGGTTTTTTTTTTAGAAAATGTGAACTAGAAAACATGGACTACAATTTAAGGTTTTTTTTTTAACAATTGACATACTTCCATTTTTTCTCACTCGACGAATTATCACAAACTTTTTTTTTTCTTCAACGTCTAGGCGATTCCTTAAGAAAGGAAGCATTTGGAAAGATAAATTTGTGTTTCAACCTAGGACGCAGGGATATGCGTATCCTGAAATTTATAGCCCATCAGGTGATTCACACTCATTAACTAAGGTTATACAAGGCATAAATGACATGTGACTAACAAGTTTCTCCCGGCTTGTACAACGTTAGAATGTTTCGTGGTAAATGCTCTTCAAAAACCGCCGATATTTCGACAGGAAATCCGACTGCCACTTTCAAGGCATGAACTGGCGCCTACGTACAAGCGCTGCGTAGCCCCACCGGGCATAGCTCTAAAACGCAGGACTCGCAGGTGTTGTTGTTGTGGTCTTCAGTCCCGAGACTGGTTTGATGCAGCTCTCCATGCTACTCTATCCTGTGCAAGCTTCTTCATCTCCCAGTACCTACTGCAACCTACATCCTTCTGAATCTGCTTATTGTATGCATCTCTTGGTCTCCCTCCAAGATTTTTACCCTCCACGCTGCCCTCCAATACTAAATTGGTGATCTCTTGATGTCTCAGAACATGTCCTACCAACCGATCCCTTCTTCTGGTCAAGTTGTGCCACTAACTCCTCTTCTCCCCAATCCTATTCAGTACCTCCTCATTAGTTATATGATCTACCCATCTAATCTTCAGCATTCTTCTGTAGCACCACATTTCGAAAGCTTCTATTCTCTTCTCGTCCAAACTATTTATCGTCCATGTTTCACTTCCATACATGGCTACACTCCATACAAATACTTTCAGAAAAGACTTCCTGACGCTTAAATCTATACTCGATGTTAACAGATTTATCTTCTTCAGAAACGCTTTCCTTGCCATTGCCAGTGTACATTTTATATCCTCTCTACATCGACCATCATCAGTTATTTTGCTCCCCAAATAGCAAAACTCCTTTCCTACTTTAAGTGTCTCATTTCCTAAACTAATACCCTCAACATCACCCGACTTAATTTGACTACATTCCATTATCCTCGTTTTGCTTTTGTTGATGTTCATCTTATATCCTCCCTTCAAGACACCATCCATTCCGTTCAACTGCTCTTCCAAGTCCTTTGCTGTCTCTGACAGAATTACAATGTCATCGGCGAACCTCAAAGTTTTTATTTCTTCTCTATGGATTTTAATACCTACTCCGAATTTTTCTTTTGTTTCCTTTACTGCTCGCTCAATATACAGATTGAATAACATCGGGGAGAGGCTACAACCCTGTCTTACTCCCTTCCCAACCACTGCTTCCCTTTCACGTCCCTCGACTCTTATAACTGCCATCTGGTTTCTGTACAAATTGTAAATAGCCTTTCGCTCCCTGTATTTTACCCCTGCCACCTTTAGAATTTGAAAGAGAGTATTCCAGTCAACATTGTCAAAAGCTTTCTCTAAGTCTACAAATGCTAGAAACGTAGGTTTGCCTTTCCTTAATCTTTCTTCTAAGATAAGTCGTAAGGTCAGTATTGCCTCACGTGTTCCAGTATTTCTACGGAATCCAAACTGATCTTCCCCGAGGTCGGCTTCTACTAGTTTTTCCATTCGTCTGATAAGAATTCGTGTTAGTATTTTACAGCTGTGGCTTATTAAACTAATTGTTCGGTAATTCTTACATCTGTCAACATCTGCTTTCTTTGGGATTGGAATTATTATATTCTTCTTGAAGTCTGAGGGTATTTCGCCTGTTTCATACATCTTGCTCACCAGATGGTAGAGTTTTGTCAGGACTGGCTCTCCCAAGACCGTCAGTAGTTCCAATGGAATGTTGTCTACTCCGGAGGCCTTGCTTCGACTCAGGTCTTTCAGTTCTCTGTGACTCGCAGGTAGGCGGCAGCTTATGCCTTGAAAATGTCAGTCGGATTTCCTGTCGAAATTTCGGCGGTTTTTGAAGAGCGAACCTGTCAGCCTTTCCGACACGTCATTCAAATAATAAATGAGGTTTATGAAAAATGTGGAATCAGTTCAAAAACGGCGAAGGAAAGAGAGCTGAAGAAAGTCAACAAAAATAAACCAAAACGTCGATTCAAATTTCGCCACGAGTTCAAGTATAAACACATATCTTGGATAAGTAATAACATAAAACCAAGAGCAATACGTCAAGAAGCGAACTGGGAGTCAAACAGAAAGTTGTACCAACATCATACAGCGATGGCAACTACACTACTGGCCATTAAAATTGCTACACCACGAAGATGACGTGCTACAGACGCGAAATTTAACCGACAGGAACACGATGCTGTGATATGCAAATGACTAGCTGTTCAGAGCATTCACGCTAGGTTGGCACCGGTGGCGACACCTACAACGTGCTGACATGAGGAAAGTTTCCAACCGATTTCTCGTACCCAAACATCAGTTGACGGGCGTTTCCTGGTTCAAATGGTTCAAATGGCTCTAAGCACTATGGGACTCAACATCTTAGGTCATAAGTCCCCTAGAACTTAGAACTACTTAAACCTAACCAACCTAAGGACACCACACACACCCATGCCCGAGGCAGGATTCGAACCTACGACCGTAGCAGCCCCGCGGTTCCGGACTGCAGCGCCAGAACCGCACGGCCACCGCGGCCGGCCGGCGTTTCCTGGTGAAACGTTGTTTTGATGCCTCGTGTAAGGAGGAGAAATGTGTACCATTACGTTTCCGACTTTGATTAAAGGTCGGATTGTAGCCTATCGCAACTGCGGTTTATCGTATCGCGACATTGCTGCTCGTGTTGGTCGAGATCCAATGACTGTTAGCAGAATATGGAATCGGTGGGTTCAGGAGGGTAATACGGAACGCCGTGCTGGATCCCAACGGCCTCGTATCACTAGCAGCCGTAATGACAGGCATCTTATCCGCATGGCTGTAACGGATCGTGCAGCCACGTCTCGATCCCTGAGTCAACACATGGGGACGTTTGCAAGACAACAACCATCTGCGCGAACAGTTCGACGACGTTTTGCAGCAGCATAGACTATCAGATCGGAGACCATAACTGAAGTTACCCTTGGTGCTGCATCACAGACAGGAGCGCCTGCGATGGTGTACTAAACGACGAACCTGGGCGCACGAATGGCAAAACGTCGTTTTTTCGGACGAATCCAGGTTCTGTTTACAGCATCATGATGGTCGCATCCGTGTTTGGCGACATCGCGATGAACACACATTGGAAGCGTGTATTCGTCATCGCCATACTGGCGTTTCACGCGGCGTGATGGTATGGGGTGCCATTGGTTACACGTCTCGGTCACCTCTTGTTCGCATTGATGGCACTTTGAACAGTGGACGTTACATTTGAGATGTGTTACGACCCGTGCGTCTACCCTTCATTCGATCCCTGCGAAACCCTACATTTTAGCTGGATAATGGACGACCGGATTTTGCAGGTCCTGTACGGACCTTTCTGGATACAGAAAATGATCGGCTGCTGCCCTGGCCAGCACATTCTCCAGATCTCTCACCAACTGAAAACGTCTGGTCAATGGTGGCCGAGCAACTGGCTCGTCACAATAAGCCAGTCACTACTCTTGATGAACTGTGGTATCGTGTTGAAGGTGCATGGGCAGCTGTACCTGTACACGCCATCCAAGCTGTTTCACTGAGTGCCTAGGCGTATCAAGGCCGTTATTACGGCCAGAGGTGGTTGTTCTGGGTACTGATTTTTAAGGATCTATGCAGCCAAATTTCGTGAAAATGTCAGTCCTAGTATAATATATTTGTCCAATGGATACCCGTTTATCATCTGGATTTCTTTTTCGTGTAGCAATTTTAATGGCCAGTAATGTAGTTTGTTCTCAGTCTGCGCACATCATAAATTACGCCCCAGATCCATTCACTTCGTTGTTTTCGTTCTCATAGTTATCATGTTCAAAAATATACTTTTATGCTACTCTTCGTTTCCATGAATTCTGTTCAGGTAGTTGACGAGTATGTTCTAGAACAACTGATGAAGCAATAATAGGTGCATCGCGAATGCTGCCTCCAATTCCTTGTCAGACAAGAAAGTTAACTATCCACAGTGGGGTACACACCTCAATCTACGCCTTCGAGAAGACATTTTAGTGAGATATTTGACGTTTGTTATTTGTATGTCTCATTTTTACTGTCATAGATGTGTGCTGCAAATCACAGAGTGCTCGTATAGTGTGTGGACTATGTAAGTAACCTGTGACCTCATTGCATCGTGTCACGCATTAATGATAGAAATTGAGAAAAAAGAAAATATGAATAATTTATATAATCAGTATCAGAGTCTTACACAATCGCGATAGTAATAATGATGTTTTAAATGTAATTTAGTTTCATGACTGAAACACAATCAAATCATTTTGGTTATCACTCCACAGAAAATTTCATTTTACCTCTTAGGGGTAATTACTCCCAGGTTTGGAACCACTGGTCTACGAATCTCTGGAACGCTGCAGGAGCTTGCTGGATCACCGTACCCGGTGTCTGACGCTTTGTCCTGTCCCTTCATATCTCGTGTCTGCAACTATGACGGAGGACGATTACGAGAGTGCTCGTATAGTGTGTGGACTATGTAAGTAACCTGTGACCTCATTGCATCGTGTCACGCATTAATGATAGAAATTGAGAAAAAAGAAAATATGAATAATTTATATAATCAGTATCAGAGTCTTACACAATCGCGATAGTAATAATGATGTTTTAAATGTAATTTAGTTTCATGACTGAAACACAATCAAATCATTTTGGTTATCACTCCACAGAAAATTTCATTTTACCTCTTAGGGGTAATTACTCCCAGGTTTGGAACCACTGGTCTACGAATCTCTGGAACGCTGCAGGAGCTTGCTGGATCACCGTACCCGGTGTCTGACGCTTTGTCCTGTCCCTTCATATCTCGTGTCTGCAACTATGACGGAGGACGATTACGAGAGTGCTCGTATAGTGTGTGGACTATGTAAGTAACCTGTGACCTCATTGCATCGTGTCACGCATTAATGATAGAAATTGAGAAAAAAGAAAATATGAATAATTTATATAATCAGTATCAGAGTCTTACACAATCGCGATAGTAATAATGATGTTTTAAATGTAATTTAGTTTCATGACTGAAACACAATCAAATCATTTTGGTTATCACTCCACAGAAAATTTCATTTTACCTCTTAGGGGTAATTACTCCCAGGTTTGGAACCACTGGTCTACGAATCTCTGGAACGCTGCAGGAGCTTGCTGGATCACCGTACCCGGTGTCTGACGCTTTGTCCTGTCCCTTCATATCTCGTGTCTGCAACTATGACGGAGGACGATTACGAGAGTGCTCGTATAGTGTGTGGACTATGTAAGTAACCTGTGACCTCATTGCATCGTGTCACGCATTAATGATAGAAATTGAGAAAAAAGAAAATATGAATAATTTATATAATCAGTATCAGAGTCTTACACAATCGCGATAGTAATAATGATGTTTTAAATGTAATTTAGTTTCATGACTGAAACACAATCAAATCATTTTGGTTATCACTCCACAGAAAATTTCATTTTACCTCTTAGGGGTAATTACTCCCAGGTTTGGAACCACTGGTCTACGAATCTCTGGAACGCTGCAGGAGCTTGCTGGATCACCGTACCCGGTGTCTGACGCTTTGTCCTGTCCCTTCATATCTCGTGTCTGCAACTATGACGGAGGACGATTACGAGAGTGCTCGTATAGTGTGTGGACTATGTAAGTAACCTGTGACCTCATTGCATCGTGTCACGCATTAATGATAGAAATTGAGAAAAAAGAAAATATGAATAATTTATATAATCAGTATCAGAGTCTTACACAATCGCGATAGTAATAATGATGTTTTAAATGTAATTTAGTTTCATGACTGAAACACAATCAAATCATTTTGGTTATCACTCCACAGAAAATTTCATTTTACCTCTTAGGGGTAATTACTCCCAGGTTTGGAACCACTGGTCTACGAATCTCTGGAACGCTGCAGGAGCTTGCTGGATCACCGTACCCGGTGTCTGACGCTTTGTCCTGTCCCTTCATATCTCGTGTCTGCAACTATGACGGAGGACGATTACGAGCTTACGTGTTAGTCTGAAGGCTGAGATGACCGTCTGTCAGTTACACCATCTTTACGACTTTAAAGCCGACTTTTAAGGCAATAAGCGACTCTTGAAACGAACAAAGGTTAATTTAAGGGAGGGCGTTCATAATATTGACCGAATAAGTCAATCTTGAATTTATTTTTTATTTGTTAGTAGAACTCATGAACAATAAATTCCCAAAGGTACAAATGCCTGAAAAATTGTTAGATGCGTGACGCACTCTTCCTGCCACGCCCATTTTCTGAAGTAACTCTTCAATACCAGTTCGGTGAACAACGATTTCGTGGTTACTTTCAAGCAAACTTGCACGGGGTACATCTAGAAGACTGTGATGTATACTCTTAGTTTTTATGGATTACCTGTGACTCTCCTGAGTGTCTTAAAAACAATAACTTACCAGCTGCTGTACTTATGAAGAGGCAATTATTGTTTTGCCTTGTGCTACTGATGGAGATTTATTCAAGCGTTCGGTTCTTTCATCACTCAGTAATGTCATGCGGGTAAGTGACATGAAAAGTGTATTATGGGTTACATATTTCCGTGTGGTGTCAACAGATGAACATCCCTTTCATGATCTGTGCCACATTAGCTGGTCCAAATATCAAGAAGCTGAGAGGGATAACAACCCTTATATTCAAAGGAGATGCTTCCAGATTGTAGTCTGGAAGTTGTCAAGCCCACTCGACTCGAAGTAGAGATACGCCTCGGTAATCATTGGTGTTTGGTCTGTCTCCCTTTTAATGTAATGGGTGGATTATCACTTGTTTCCAGTCGTCCGGTATTCTTCCTTTCTCCCAGAAATTTTTAGTAACCTCATACATGGTTTCAGCTGCGCACTTCCCTCGCAGCTTCCATATTACAGAAAATACCCCATCTTTACCTGGCGATCTGTTGTTTTCTAGCTGGCCATTGTATTATTCAGTTTAATGCAGTGACAGTGGTTTTGAAGCTGGGTTTTCCTTTTAGGCTGGCTGAAAATTAGTCATCGTGTTGATTCGCTACAGTTTAGAAGATTTTTGAAGTATTTTGCTAGTAATTCACAGTTGTCTTCTTTGCTGGTAATCAGTTTTCCTATTGAATCTTTGAAGTGAAGTCTCACCGGCTTGGACCCTATTATTTCTTCTCTGGAAACTACAGAACTCACTAGTGTTGTTCTGTCTGAAATTCGTATCTACGTATTTTCTCTAGTCATTTTTGTCACATTTCCATTTCCATGTTCGAAAAATTTTTGATCTCAATGAATGTGTTCCAGTCTCTTCCTTTTTTTTCAGGCGTTCCATTTCTTCAAAGCTGCGTTCTGTTGTTTCTTCACATATTCTTATTCCACTATGTTTCCTTCTTCTTCGTGGCTGTTCTAGTTCTATCACTGTTTCTATCACTCCTTCTCTGGTCTCATACCCGTTTCCCATCTTCTTTGTGAGAAGCTGCCGCCTTACAAATTTTGTGAGAGTTCTAAGGACTTTTTTTAAATTTGGAGTTTAATTTTTTGGTTGAAATTTTACTTTGATTACTGTTAAAAAGTAGTCCCAATCTCTGCCTCGTCCTATTCTGATTATGTCTGCATAACTTTTTTGTGGTTTTCTCTCGTTATTGCCACATGATCCAGTTGCTATGAGCCTAAATGTGTATAAGGAGAAAAACTGATCTTCCTGCTTCGTGATTCTCTGGAAACGTGAACATCAGTGTCAAGTCAAATTTGATGTCGAAGTTTGTGAGCGTTTCTCCACTCTTATTGGTGCGATTGTGTGCAGGACAATTTCCTGCTATTGCCATGTATTTCTCTTGTCTGCCGATCAGGGTTTTGAAATCACCTATTATAAGTTGGTGCTTTGGTATTTTTGATGTCTCATTTTATGTTGTTCGTTTTTTCTGGATTTTTCTGTTGTCGTTGTTGGTGTGTGCATGTGCATTTATGATGATATAGCCCTTTTTTTCTAATCGAAACGAGAGAAGTATTATTCGCTCCTATGGCGACGCAAAATCTGCTACGGATTCTGTTAGATTCTGTTAGACCATGAAATCTGTTCCAAGCACAGTGACATATGGATGTTTATTACGCGTAATTTTTCATTAGCTTCAGTGATTCTTCGTATTCTCACGTGCGTCTCATGTCCAACTTGGAAATTATGCGTTATATGTATACGCTGAGTATTTGCCATTTGGTTCTGTAACTATGTATTATTCTTCGAGTGTCCGTCACCCATCCACTGTATACACTATCTTATGAAAACGCAATCTCTTACCTTCTCCACATGAGCTAAGACAGGGACACCATTGGTAAGTAGATGGTTCAGAGCAACATAGCACGAAGGTCGGTAATAGCATCGCGGGATATGACCAAAATAATTCCATATTTAGGTGCTACTTTCGAGATTCCACTATTATTCCATCGTCTATAAACACATGTCTCTCGCACTGGTGAACATTTTAAGTCTCTTAAGACTACTTTCTACATCTACATGATTACTCTGCAATTCACATTTAAGTGTTTGGCAGAGGGTTCATCGAACCACAATCATACTATCTCTCTACCATTCCACTCCCGAACAGCTCGCGGGAAAAACGAACACTTAAACCTTTCTGTTCGAGCTCTGATTTCTCTTATTTTATTTTGATGATCATTCCTACCTACGTAGGTTGGGCTCAACAAAATATTTTCGCATTCGGAAGAGAAAGTTGGTGACTGAAATTTCGTAAATAGATCTCGCCTCGACGAGAAACGTCTTTGCTTTAATGACTTCCATCCAAACTCTCTCCCCTATTACGTGATAATACAAAACGAGCTGCCCTTTTTTGCACCCTTTCGATGTCCTCCGTCAATCCCACCTGGTAAGGATCCCACACCGCGCAGCAATATTCTAACAAATCACGAACGAGTGTAGTGTAAGCTGTCTCTTTAGTGGACTTGTTGCATCTTCTAAGTGTCCTGCCAATGAAACGCAACCTTTGGCTCGCCTTCCCCACAATATTAGCTATGTGGTCTTTCCAACTGAAGTTGTTCGTAATTTTATCACCCAGGTACTTAGTTGAATTGACAGCCTTGAGAACTGTACTGTTTATCGAGTAATCGATTTCTAACGGATTTCTTTGGGACTCATGTGGATCACCTCACACATTTCGTTATTTAGCGTCAACTGCCACTTGCCACACCACACAGCAATCTTTTCTAAATGGCTTTGCAACTGATACTGGTCTTCGGATGACCTTACTAGACGGTAAATTACAGCATCATCTGCGAACACCCTAAGAGAACTGCTCAGATTGTCACCCAGGTCATTTATATAGGTCAGGAACAGCAGAGGTCCCAGGACGCTTCCCTGGGGAACACCTGATATCACTTCAGTTTTACTCGATGATTTGCCGTCTATTACTACGAACTACGACCTTTCTGACAGGAAATCACGAATCCAGTCGCACAACTGAGACGATACCCCATAGGCCCGCAGCTTGATTAGAAGTCGCTTGTGAGGAACGGTGTCAAAAGCTTTCCGGAAATCTAGAAATACGGAATCAACTTGAGATCCCCTGTCGATAGCGGCCATTACTTCGTGCGAATAAAGAGCTAACTGCGTTGCACAACAACGATATTTTCTAAAACCATGCTGATTACGTATCAATAGATCGTTCCCTTCGAGGTGATTAATAATGTTTGAATACAATATATGCTCCAAAACCCTACTGCAAACCGACGTCGATGATATAGGTCTGTAGTTCGATGGATTACTCCTACTACCCTTCTTAAACACTGGTGCGACCTGCGCAATTTTCGAATCTGTAGGTACAGATCTATCGGTGAGCGAGCGGTTGTATATGATTGCTAAGTAGGGAGCTGTTGTATCAGCGTAATCTGAAAGGAACCTAATCGGTATACAATCTGGAACTGAAGACTTGCCCGTATCAAGCGATTTGAGTTGCTTCGCAACCCCTAAGGTATCTACTTCTAAGAAACCCATGCTAGCAGCTGTTTGTGTTTCAAATTCTGGAATATTCCATTCGTCTTCCCTGGTGAAGGAATTCCGGAAAACTGCGTTCAATAACTCCGCTTTAGCGGCGCAGTCGTCTTTGAAGTGCAAGGTTTTTTTTCTGAAATAACAGAGGGACACAAATCATTATGAGAACAGCACACTACGCGGAACAACTCGCTCGTTTATTTGTAAATCGTGTCCATTTCACGGTCGGTCCCTCAGACAGCTACGTCACCACTAAGTCATAGCCGGTTCCTCAGCACCTGTGAGTCACTCGCTCGCAGCACTCTTCCATCGCAGAAACGCCTCTCCTACTCACTGTGGCAAGGCCGGCACCAGGAGACAAGATCAAGGCCACCTCTCGATTACAAGATCTGTTGCAAGGTTCGCACTACGTCCGTGTTTACTTCGCTACCTTCTCAAGGTTCATATCGTCTATAAAAAGCCAGTAGCTAGATGCCAAAAGCTTCCGTACGAAGCGTCATTAATCTGGTTTTCTTTGCAGATCCTGCGCAATCGGTTCGTAGGCGATTACAAGCTACTTTTAATCTCCATTGAGGAAATTCTATTACAGATCACTTAGTTGTAATTTTCACCTCCCAGTGAATTTCTTAACCGATATACAAAATTTAACTACGATCTGCAGAATATTTTCAGGTTGTGAAGTCAAGGAAGGTTTGAATGATGTTGTTTGGGACAACCTAATGCAAAATATAGTCTCTTAACATCTCTCCATCATGTTCTGGCAAAATTTCAAGGAAGTACGGTATTCATCTTTTTAGCTAATCCATACATATCCAGAATGAGATTTTCACTCTGCAGCGGAGTGTGCGCTGATATGAAACTTCCTTGCAGATTAAAACTGTGTGCCAGACCGAGATTCCAAATCGGGAGCTTTGCCTTTTGTGGGCATGTGCTCTACCGTCTGAGCTACCCAAGCACGACTCACGCCCCGTCCTCACAGCTTTACTTCTGCCAGTACCTCTTCTCCTCCCAAACTTTACAGAAGCTCTCCTGCGAACTTTGCAGAACTAGCACTCCTTAGAGAAAGGATATTGCGGAGACATGGCTTACCCACAGCCTAGGGGACGTTTCCAACCCAAGCACGACTCACGCCCCGTCCTCACAGCTTTACTTCTGCCAGTAACTCGTCTCCTCCCTTCCAAACTTTACAGAAGCTCTCCTGCGAACCTTGCAGAACTAGCACTGCTGAAAGAAAGGATATTGCGGAGACATGGCTTAGCCACAGCCTGGGGGATGTTTCCATCTTAATTCATATATAAACAGGCGTTCTACACAGCTGAAATCAGTAAATTATTGAGCTCTTCTGCTCTTATGCACTTTATCCGTGTTTCCAGAATGGTCTGGTGGTGTGGATGTTCAACGAATGTGTGGGCGTTTCTCATCAGCTTTTGCTGAGAACAGTAGGAGTAATCTCATATGGGAATTTCCACCTCCTCTGCACACGTTCTTCTAAAACACTTCACTTGGAAAGCACGTTTTAATTTATTTTCTTTTAACATAAACGAACATCGGAAGAACGATACCTTGTACGAATGGATAATTTAAGAAATAATGTAGACTGGCAATGGCAAGGAAAGCGTTTCTGAAGAAGAGAAATTTGTCAACATCGAATACGGCTTTAAGCGTCAGAAAGTCGTTTCTGAAAGTATTTGTATGGAGTGTAGCCATGTATGGAAGTGAAACGTGGATGATAAATAGTTTTGACAAGAAGAGAATAGAAGCTTTCGAAATGTGGTGCTACAGAAGAATGCTGAAGATTAGATGGGTAGATCACATAACTAATGAGGGGGTATTGAATAGAATTGGGGAGAAGAGGATTTTGTGGCACAACTTTACAAGAAGAAGGGACCGGTTGGTAGGACATGTTCTGAGGCATCAAGGGTTCACAAATTTAGCATTGGAGGGCAGCGTGGAGGGTAAAAATCGAAGAGGGAGACCAACAGATGACTACACTAAGCAGATTCAGAAGGATGTAGGTTGCAGTAGGTACTGCGATATGAAGAAGCTTGCACAAGATAGAGTAGCATGGAGAGCTGCATCAAACCAGTCTCAGGACTGAAGACCACAACAACAACAACAAGAAATACCACTGCGAAAGCCGAAGCACAGTGCCATTACAGAAGTGGTTATGACTTTCACTGTAGTCTCATGTGAAAGTATTGGCTTTGGACGCCATACTTGGCATGGATTCCTGACTTTTCTCCCTTATAGCTCTTTTTATTTTAAATGATAAGAAAAACTATATTGACTTAAATAACGAGAATATCTTAAACTTGAAATCAAACATGAATTGCTTCCAGGAAATAGTTATTAGATTGTTGATGTTGTCATGGTCTTCAAAAAAATGGTTCAAATGGCTCTGAGCACTATGGGACTCAACTGCTGTGGTCATAAGTCCCATAGAACTTAGAACTACTTAAACCTAACTAACCTAAGGACATCACAAACATCCATGCCCGAGGCAGGATTCGAACCTGCGACCGTAGTGGTCGTGCGGTTCCAGACTGTAGCGCCTTTAACCGCTCGGCCACTCCGGCCGGAAGTGGTCTTCAGTCCTGAGACTGGTTTGGTGCAGCTCTCCATGCTACTCTATCCTGTGCAAGCTTCTTCATCTCCCAGTACCTACTGCAGCCTACATTCTTCTGAATCTGCTTACTGTATTCATCTCTTGGTCTCCCTCTACGATTTTTACCCTCCACGCTGCCCTCCAATACTAAATTGGTGATCCCTCGATGTCTCAGAACATGCCCTACCAACCAATCCCTTCTTCTAGTCAAGTTGTGCCACAAGCTCCACTTCTCCCCAATTCTATTCAATACCTCCTCATTAGTTATGTGATCTACCCATATAATCTTGAGCATTCTTCTGTAGCACCACATTTCGAAAGCTTCTATTCTCTTCTTGTCTAAACTACTTATCGTCCACGTTTCACTACCATACATGGCTACACTCCATACAAATATTTTCAGAAACGACTTCCTGACATTTAAATCTATACTCGATGTTAACAAATTTTTCTTCTTCAGAAACGCTTTCCTTGCCATTGCCAGTCTACATTTTATATCCTCTCTACTTCGAACATCATCAGTTATTTTGCTCCCCAAATAGCAAAACTCCTTTACTACTTTAAGTGTCTCATTTCCTAATCTAATTCCCTCAGAATCACCCGACTTAATTCGACTATATTCCATTACCCTCGTTTTGCTTCTGTTGATGTTCATCTTATACCCTCCTTTCAAGACACTGTCCATTCCGCTCAACTGCTCTTACAAGTTCTTTGCTGTCTCTGACAGAATTACAATGTCATCGGCGAACCTCAAAGTTTTTATTTCTTCTCCATGGATTTTAATACCTACTCCGAACTTTTCTTTTGTTTCCTTTATTGCTTGCTCAATATACAGATTGAATAACATCGGGGACAGGCTACAACCCTGTCTCACTCCCTTCCCAACCACTGCTTCCCTTTAATGCCCCTCGACTCTTATAACTGCCATCTGCTTTGGGTACAAACTGTAAATAGCCTTTCGCTCCCTGTATTTTACCCCTGCCACCTTCAGAATTTGAAAGATAGTATCCCAATCAACATTGTCAAAAGCTTTCTCTAAGTCTACGAATACTAAAAACGTAGGTTTGCCTTTCCTTAATCTTTCTTCTAAGATAAGTCGTAGGGTCAGTATTGCCTCACGTGTTCCAACATTTCTACGGAATCCAAACTGATCTTCCCCGAGGTCGGCTTCTATCAGTTTTTCCATTCGTCTGTAAAGAATTCGCGTTAGTGTTTTGCAGCCGGCCGATGTGGTCGAGCGGTTCTAGGCGCTTCAGTCCGGAACCACGCGACTGCTAGTGCCGCAGGTTCGAATCCTGCCTCGGGCATGGATGTGTGTGATGTCCTTAGGATAGTTAGGTTTAAGTAGTTCTAAGTTCTGGGGGACTGATGACCTCAGATGTTAAGTCCCATAGTGCTCAGAGCCATTTGAACCATTTTTAGTGTTTTGCAGCTGTGACTTATTAAGTTGATAGTTCGCTAATTTTCACATCTGTCAACACCTGCTTTCTTTGGGATTGGAATTATTACATCCTTCTTGAAGTCTGAGGGTATTTCGCCTGTCTCATACATCTTGCTCACCAGATGGTAGAGTTTTGTCAGGACTGGCTCTCCCAAGGCTGTCGGTAGTTCTAATGGAATGTTGTCAACTCCAGGGACCTTGTTTCGACTCAGGTCTTTCAGTGCTCTGTCAAACTCTTTACGCAGTATCATATCTCCCATTTCATCTTCATCTACATCCTCTTCCATTTCCATAATATTGTCCTCAAGTACGTCGCCCTTGTATAGACCCTCTATATACTTCTTCCACCTTTCTGCTTTCCCTTCTTTGGTTAGAACTGGGTTTCCATCTGAGCTCTTGAAATTCATGCAAGTGGTTCTCTTTTCCCCAAAGGTCTCTTTAATTTTCCTGTAAGCAGTATCTATTTTACCCCTAGTGAGATAAGCCTCTACATCCTTACATTTGTCCTCTAGCCATCCCTGCTTAGCCATTTTGCACTTCCTGTCGATCTCATTTTTGAGACGTTTGTATTCCTTTTTGCCTGCTTCATTTACTGCATTTTCATATTTTCTCCTTTCATCAATTAAATTCAATATTTCTTCTGTTACCCAAGGGTTTCTACTAGCCCTCGTCTTTTTACCTATTTGATCCTCTGCTGCCTTCACTATTTCATCCCTGAAAGATACCCATTCATCTTCTACTGTATTTCTTTCCCCCATTCCTGTCAATAGTTCCCTTATGCTCTCCCTGAAACTCTGTACATCCTCTGGTTTAGTCAGTTTATCCAGGTCCCATTTCCTTAAATTCCCACATTTTTGCAGTTTCTTCAGTTTTAATCTACAGTTCATAACCAATAGATTGTGGTCAGAGTCCACATCTGCCCCTGGAAATGTCTTACAATTTAAAATCTGGTTCCTAAATCTCTGTCTTACCATTATATAATCTATCTGATACCTTCTAGTATCTCCAGGATTCTTCCATGTATACAACCTTCTTTTATGAGTCTTGAACCAAGTGTTAGCTATGATTAAGTTATGCTCTGTGCAAAATTCTACCAGACGGCTTCCTCTTTCATTTCTCTCCCCCAATCCATATTCACCCACTATGTTTCCTTCTCTCCCTTTTCCTACTCTCGAATTCCAGTCACCCATGACTATTAAATTTTCGTCTCCCTTCCTACCTGAATAATTTCTTTTATCTCATCATACATTTCATCAATTTCTTCATCATCTGCAGAGCCAGTTAGCATATATTTGTACTACTGTAGTAGGCATGGGCTTCGTGTCTGTCTTGGCCACAATAATGCGTTCACTATACTGTTTGTAGTAGCTTACCCGCACTCCTATTTTTTTATTCATTATTAAACCTACTCCTGCATTACCCCTATTTGATTTTGAATTTATAACCATGTATTCACCCGACCAAACGTCTTGTTCCTCCTGCCACCGAACTTCACTGATTCCCACTATATCTAACTTTAACCTATCCATTTCCCTTTTTAAATTATGTAACCTACATGTCCGATTAAGGGATCTGACATTCCACGCTCCGATCCGTAGAACGCCAGTTTTCTTTCTCCTGATAACGACGTCCTCTATGTAGTCCCCGCCCGGAGATCCGAATGGGGGACTATTTTACCTCCGGAATGTTTCACCCAAGAGGACGCCATCATCATTTAACCATGCAGTAAAGCTGCAAATGGTTAAATGATAGAAAATTAGACTAACTAATAAAAATGGTAATGGACTCATATAATGATGTTATGTCATTTGTAGATATCAGAAACGGAACAGATATGTGTATTGCTCTACTCTCGGAGCGTCTTCAACAGTTTGTAACTATTAAACTGCAGATTTCCACATTACTTCTTCGTTTTCCACATGCTAAGGCTATCAGAGCTTCCCCTCCCCACCTCTTCCAGGAAATTAGATCGGTCATAATTGCCACGAAACGTGTTTTCCCTGCGTCCTTGTGGCTTCTTCGCAAACTTGACTCGTCTCTAAGACTTGAAAGGAGCACGTATCTCATTTACGAAGTATTTTCCTTGGCGCAGGAAAGCATCAGGTCGTAACAGCAGGAACAAATAAGAAACTGCTCGTACTTGAGATGTGCCTGCCCGAGGTTGCCAAGTACGTAACCGCATTACGCACCAGTTGCTCCACAGGCACAAGGTCATAGCGATGCACGCCGCTCCTCTGTTCCAGTTTCATTCGCTGGCGAGGGCCTGAAACTCCTTTCGAGAATGTTCGTTATTAAATCTACAAAGTTAGGCATCCAGTAAAATTCATTTAAATCTCAATGGAATTCGCACGGCGTTTTCAAAGCATAAAGTCTCAATTCGAAACAACTGTCGACGTAGTAGTGGCAATTGTGGAAAGTGATCATCACATATCAGTCTTGTAACTAATACCTTCTTTCGTTTTCCGGAATTGGTCTCCCATGTTTTAATCTACAGATCCTTCTGAGCAATCCAGTTCCCGAGTTAACTTCTATTTACAACAAAAATACTTGTAAAAAAAACACCTCTAAAAGGATACTACAGTCTCACTTGTAAAATACTTTTAAGGAACTTCAATATTACCTTTATGAACTGTTCTGCAGAGAAGACATAAGAAGATCTTGCTTCTTCTTGTAATTTACTTTCAAATGTGATTATACATGCAAGAGTACAGGGAGTCAATAGAACAGGAAGATATAAAAATTCCATTGATGTCTTATTAGTGCAAATAATCTGTGCAGATCACTTACTAATTGGTTATCAGACCACAAGGTACAGGTTTCCGCGTCGAGGGACACTAAGAAATACACTCCTGGAAATTGAAATAAGAACACCGTGAATTCATTGTCCCAGGAAGGGGAAACTTTATTGACACATTCCTGGGGTCAGATACATCACATGATCACACTGACAGAACCACAGGCACATACACACAGGCAACAGAGCATGCACAATGTCGGCACTAGTACAGTGTATATCCACCTTTCGCAGCAATGCAGGCTGCTATTCTCCCATGGAGACGATCGTAGAGATGCTGGATGTAGTCCTGTGGAACGGCTTGCCATGCCATTTCCACCTGGCGCCTCAGTTGGACCAGCGTTCGTGCTGGACGTGCAGACCGCGTGAGACGACGCTTCATCCAGTCCCAAACATGCTCAATGGGGGACAGATCCGGAGATCTTGTTGGCCAGGGTAGTTGACTTACACCTTCTAGAGCACGTTGGTTCAAATGGCTCTGAGCACTATAGGACTCAACTGCCGTGGTCATCAGTCCCCTAGAACTTAGAACTACTTAAACCTAACTAACCTAAGGACATCACACACATCCATGCCCGAGGCAGGATTCGAACCTGCGACCGTAGCAGTCGCATGGTTCCGGACTGCGCGCCTAGAACCGCGAGACCACCGCGGCCGGCCAGAGCACGTTGGGTGGCACAGGATACATGCGGACGTGCATTGTCCTGTTGGAACAGCAAGTTCCCTTGCCGGTCTAGGAATGGTAGAACGATGGGTTCGATGACGGTTTGGATGTACCGTGCACTATTCAGTGTCCCCTCGACGATCACCAGTGGTGTACGGCCAGTGTAGGAGATCGCTCCCCACACCATGATGCCGGGTGTTGGCCCTGTGTGCCTCGGTCGTATGCAGTCCTGATTGTGGCGCTCACCTGCACGGCGCCAAACACGCATACGACCATCATTGGCACCAAGGCAGAAGCGACTCTCATCGCTGAAGACGACACGTCTCCATTCGTCCCTCCATTCACGCCTGTCGCGACACCACTGGAGGCGGGCTGCACGATGTTGGGGCGTGAGCGGAAGACGGCCCAACGGTGTGCGGGACCGTAGCCCAGCTTCATGGAGACGGTTGCGAATGGTCCTCGCCGATACCCCAGGAGCAACAGTGTCCCTAATTTGCTGGGAAGTGGCGGTGCGGTCCCCTACGGCACTGCGTAGGATCCTACGGTCTTGGCGTGCATCCGTGCGTCGCTGCGGTCCGGTCCCAGGTCGACGGGCACGTGCACCTTCCGCCGACCACTGGCGACAACATCGATGTACTGTGGAGACCTCACGCCCCACGTGTTGAGCAATTCGGCGGTACGTCCACCCGGCCTCCCGCATGCCCACTATACGCCCTCGCTCAAAGTCCGTCAACTGCACATACGGTTCACGTCCACGCTGTCGCGGCATGCTACCAGTGTTAAAGACTGCGATGGAGCTCCGTATGCCACGGCAAACTGGCTGACACTGACGGCGGCGGTGCACAAATGCTGCGCAGCTAGCGCCATTCGACGGCCAACACCGCGGTTCCTGGTGTGTCCGCTGTGCCGTGCGTGTGATCATTGCTTGTACAGCCCTCTCGCAGTGTCCGGAGCAAGTATGGTGGGTCTGACACACCGTTGTCAATGTGTTCTTTTTTCCATTTCCAGGAGTGTATATGACGAGGACACAAAGTTGTAAGAAATGTTGATTCACTAACCCCCTTGCAGTCGATTTGTTCAACATCAAAGTCCGCAATACATAGAGCTTTGATCATAAATCTAATGCAGCAATACAGCATACTTGCATTTAAAGAACGCTATTCTTCAATAGTGTACATGAAAGAGTAGCAGTACTGACAGGCAGCCAGAGCGTATAACGAGGGGAACCAGTCTGTATAAAAGAAAACGGGGATTTTATGGACCGAGAACCAAGTGCTGTAGATCATTACAGAAAATATATCCTACTGGCCATTAAAATTGCTACACCACGAAGATGACGTGCTACAGACGCGAAATTTAGCCGACAGGAAGAAGATGCTGTGATATGCAAATTCTGCTATTCAGAGCAGAGACTGTTAGCAGAATATGGAATCGGTGGGTTCAGGAGGGTAATACGGACCGCCGTGCTGGATGCCAAAGGCCTCGGATCACTAGCAGTCGAGATGACAGGCATCTTATCCGCATGGCTGTAACGAATCGTGCAGCCACGTCTCGATACCTGAGTCAACAGATGGGGACGTTTTCAAGACAAAAACCATCTGCACGAACAGTTCGACGACGTTTGCAGCAGCATGGACTATCAGCTCGGAGACCATGGCTGCGGTGAAACTCGACGCTGCATCACAGACAGGAGCGCCTGCGATGGTGTACTCATCGACGAACCTGGGTGCACGAATGGCAAAACGTCATTTTTTCAGATGAACTCACGTTCTGTTTACAGCATCATGATGGTCGCATCCGTGTTTGGTGACATCGCGGTGAACGCACATTGGAAGCGTGTATTCGTCATTGCCATTCTGGCGTATCACCCGACGTGTTGGTATGGGGTGCCATTGGTTACACGTCTCGGTCACCTCTTGTTCGCATTGACGGCACTTTCAACAGGGGACGTTACATTTCAGATGTGTTACGACCCGTGGCTCTACCCTTCATTCGATCCTCGCGAAGCCCTGCATTTCAGCAAGATAATGCACGACTGCATCTTGCAGGTACTGTACGGGCCTTTCTGGATACAGAAAATGTTCGACTGCTGCCCTGGCCAGCACGTTATGCAGATCTATCACCAATTGAAAACGTCTGGTAAATGGTGGCCGAGCAACTGGCTCGTCACAATATTCCAGTCACTACTCTTGATGAACTGTGGTATCGTGTTGAAGCTGCATGGTCAGCTGTACCTGTACACACCATCCAAGCTCTGTTTGACTCAATGCCCAGGCGTATCAAGGCCGTTATTATGGCCAGAGGTGGTTGTTCTGGGTACTGGTCAATGGTGGCCGAGCAACTGGCTCGTCACAATACGCCAGTCACTACTCTTGATGAACTGTGGTATCATGTTGAAGCTACATGGGCAGCTGTACCTGTACACGCCATCCAAGCTCTGTTTGACTCACTGCCCAGGCGTATCAAGGCCGTTATTACGGCCAGGGTACGGATTTCTCAGGATCTATGCACCCAAATTGCGTGAAAATGTAATCACTTGTCAGTTCTAGTATAATATATTTGTCCAATGAATACCCGTATATCATCTGCATTTCTTCTTGGTGTAGCAATTTTAATGGTCAGTAGTGTAAATCATTCGTGAGTTCCAAAAGTGCTACCAGGAGTCCCGTTAGTACAATGACCGTACCTAGGCACTTAACAATAATGGGGCACCATGGTCGAGCAGCTGCTCACTAGCTACCCATTTCTGAACCAGGTGCTGACTGACGCTTGAGATGGTGTGGAGAGCGACGCCAATGGACAGTGAATGACTGGAAGCGAATTGATTCGGAGTGATGTTTCACCCTGTCCTCCGTGGAAACCCGATGGTAGGATTCTAGTTTGGCGAATGCCTGTGGAACGTTACCAGCCGTCAGGTGTAGCGCCGACGGTGAGCTCGTACATACGAGGTTGTGTTGCGACACGGGCCTCCTTTGCGTGGTTATCGTGTGGTCCGCGCAATGCGCTTAAGAGACAATTAAATATGGAAAGATGTCAAGAAATTTTACTGCACTGTATGCTGTGTAAGGTAGAGGAACAGTTCGACAACGGACATTGTTTCTGTCAGCATGACAATGGATCCTGTCGCAAAGCAGCATCTGCCAGGCAAAGTTTGTGGGCAATGACATTCCTAAAGTGGATTGGCCTTCAACGGTTCCTGTCTGAACCCAATGGGACACCTCTGAGATGATTCAGAACGTCGGCTTGGTCCAGATCTCAGGGTCCTTCTCAAGTTTCGGCGCTTGAAGAAGAATCGCCGCCGGCCGCTGTCTCCGTGCGGTTCTAGGCGCTTCAGTCTGGAACCGCGCTGCAGCTACGGTCGCAAGTTCGAGTCCTGCCTCGGGCAAGGATGTGTGTGATGTCCTTAGGTTAGTTAGGTAAGTCTAGGGGACTGATGACCTCAGCTGTTGAGTCCCATGGTGCTTAGAGCCATTTGAACCATTTTTGAAGAATGACCAGCCATTCCTCAACAGACATTCAGACACCCTACTGAAACTGGGGCACACCCCGTGGGAAAGAGTGGACACACTCCATATTAATGTCCACTGGCAGGTGTCCGTATAGTAATAAGATATTCGCAGTTCGCCGCTTTACCTCCGAGGATGTCTCCCGCAGTCGGAGACGAAACGTCAGGAGACAGTTTTATACTTCGACCACAGCCTATCAGCCCGGAAGTTTTAAGTGAAGAATGATCAAATAGTTTATACGCTAATTTTTGGGGAAGCGTTATGGGGGAGACATAAAAAAGAGTTTCAGCTTCTTAAAAAAGTAACAGGGGTGGTCGGAGTACAGGGTAGTTGTAACAGAGGGGGAGGGCACCAAAGGAGAAGCAGGTAGTCGAAGTTTTTTGTTTTGTGAACGGACATAGCGAGGGTACACGTTAAGTGAGACTTTTCTGTTACGATGAGATGACAGGTATTTAATCTCTGGTGGAGGTACACGGAGCCGATGAAGTACAGGGTGACAATTACTGAACTATATGAGAAAAACGTAAATTCGTTACAAACTACGGCGTGCACATATTTTATTTAACATGTAAACGTCACTACGAGCATTCATATTTAGATTATGACTTGTTCGATATACCTGCCATCATTGGCGACGATTTGGCGCAGACGAATAGCGAAATTCTACATGACCCGCTGAAGTGTCGGAACATCGATGCTGTCGATGACTTCCTGAATGGCTGTTTTCAGCTCAGAAATGGTTTTGGGATTATTGCTTTACACCTTGTCTTTAATGTAGCCCATAAAAAGGAGCCGCACGAATTCAGTTCCAGAGAATATGGCGGCCAATTTAGGCCCATGCCAGTGGCCACTGGGTACCCCAGAGCCAGAATGCTGTCCCCAATGTGCTACTCCAGGACATCAAACACTCTCCTGTTTCGACCGGCTTGCATGAACCACATCTTGTCCAAATCAGGGTCACTTTGGATAATGATGATGAAATAATCTTCCAAAACCTTCAAGTACCATTCGGTAGTCACCGTGCCATCAAGGAATATTGTACCGATTATTCCTTGACTGGACATTGCACACCACACAGTCTCTCGTTGAGGGTGAAGAGACTTCTCGATTGCGAAATGCGGATTCTCAGTCCCACAAATGTGCCAATTTTGATTACTGACGAACCCAACCAAATAAAACTGGGCCGCGTCGCTGAACCGAACCGTACAGTGCATACTAATTCCCGTCATGCTCCGCTGCCAACCGTGCAGTTTGAACTTCCTAACGCAAAGCGTTCAGAAGTTATGAGGATATTATTTCATATAGTTCAATAATTGTCACCCTATAAATACAGCGTGTAGTAGTCACGTAACTTGTATGGCCATAAACAGCCTGAGCTGTCACTGAGATTGCGAGTGAGTATCCACCCTGATACTATCACTGGGTGCCTCAGGGTGTTCGCTCCATGGCAGCAGGGGTGTCCAAAGGGCGAGGCGGCCAGCTGCGACGTTCGCGGTCCAGCGCAGAGGCGGCGGCGGCGGCGGTCGCGCCCTTGGCCTTGGCTGGAGCCTCCAGACCTGTTCTGCAGGACTCGCCGGCCACTTTCCGGCCAGCGGAGGAATGCGAAACGGATCGCAACCCACTCCTCTTCTCCACCACTCCTCCAGCACTACATTTCTGCTGCGAAACTTAACACCTTGTCCTCCACACAAATTCTGAGTCACTAGGAGACGGCACGACCGTGGGGTCGGGGATTTTTCCGAAATTTTGTATGGTGAAAGAGTACCCCTAACACCTCACGTGGTTAAAATATTAGGACGCACTACACGGAAAATCCCGGGAAAAATCGATCCACAGTTTCTTAGCTGCCTTATGAGTACACAATGTTAGTCCATTCCCGAGCCGTCGTCTGGCCTAGATGCTTAGGGCTCGGACCCTTACGCCAGATGTCTCGGGTTCGACTCCTACTCCGGCACTTTTTTTTCTTCTGTTTCATTTTCTTTTGTTATTCCACCAATTATTCAAGAAGTTTCTCAAACCTACATTATTTTAAAACATTATTTTAGCTCAAGAACGTAAAGTTTTTCATTCACTGAAAAATATTCGTGTTCGTTGTTCTATTTCTTTTTATGGGGTTTCAAGGCTTAAAGGGGCTTTGTAAGGGTCCCCTTGGGATTATAACGGTCATCTGCGCATAGGACTGTGCGCGATCCGTGAGAAGTAAACGGCAGTTTGTTTTTCGATTTCGTCGTGAACAGACGTGCCTGTTTCAAATTTCAACGTATTATTCCGATCCGAGGCTAAACTTGTCGACTGAAGAATTTGCTAGCTCGTCTGGAATAGGAGAAGAAATTCCTGAAGAATCCATTCGTAGTGATCTATCAAAATAACGATTGAAGGACGCAGTGGTGTATTATGAAAAACTGTTGATGGAAAATAATTTAATTGCATCGACATCTTCGGAAGAAATCTCTCGCGATGCTATGTTCTTGTTTATAATTATTATATGCATAAAAACTGAATGTTTCCCAATCGACTTTATTATTCTGATTAAAAAGGCAATTTTTCTCCTCATATACTTAACAATGAAAAATGGAAAGCCCACCGCCATGAATTGTGTTGTTCAACAAAAAGAAAATAATTTTTATTCAATAATGTAACTAATTTGTTAAAGACAATGTAGGTTTGGGAAACTTTCTGAATAATTAGTGGAATAACAAAAGAAAATGAAACAGGAGAAAAAAAAGTGACGGAAAAGGAATCGAACCAGAGATATCTGTCATAAGAGCCCGAGCCCTAACCATATAGGCCAGACGGCAGCTCGGCAAAGGACTAACATTGCATACTCATAAGGCACCTAAAAAACTTTGGAATGATTTTTCCCGAGATTTTCTGGGTAGTGCGTCCTAATATTTTAACCACGTGAGATGTTAGGGGTCCTCTTTCACCACACAAAATTTCGGACAAATCCCCAACCCCACGGTTGTGCCGTCTCCTTGTCAGAAAGTACTACTCCGTTCACAAATAAGCCTATAATAGTCCAATTTTCGTTCTAATTTCATATCAACAAAGTATATGGTAAGCATAAAACAGCCAATCGGTTGCAAAAAAATTTTAATTTTATCAGGTTTCGACGCCGACTATGGGTGCCTTCATCAAAAATCCACAATTACCTAAAAAGACTATAAATAAAAATTAACATAGAGGAACACTAACAGTTCACAGTTTTCATTCCGAACATATTCATAAGAAGACTGTACTGACATGTAGTAACTGACGAACAAATTTAAGACCAATAATGCTCTCGTCACATTAAAATACTTCCTTAAAAATTTAATGTAAAAAACAGGTAAAATTACAGTCCTTAAAATTGACGTAGAGCTCGTAACTGACAGGAAAATTACAGCTACCGGAGTAGCACGGCACACGCCGCTAAGAGCTGCAAGAGATAACGGTCAGTGGAGGTGGCATCACGCTCAGAGGATCACATGCCGAAGTTGCCACAACGTTGGTACGAAACAAGTCGCACCATCTACTAACAGCCGAAGATGCCAGCTGCTTAATTTACGAAAAATATTTTAAATATTTAAATATCTAACGGGTTTGCTGCCGGGTGACGTCGTCGAACACCGCCGATATTTCGACAGGAGCACACCCTGCCTTTCTCGAGGCACAAATGCAAGGAAGAAGAAATGTGCAAGCAAATTTAACACCTCGGTTCACAGAGGAGAAAAACAAGGAAGACACCACACACAGAATAAGTGTCAACACAACCAAAGATAACCAACATCAGAAATATCGATAGTTACTATTAACCAACAGGTGAGGTAGCACTAATTCTGTCCCTCTGTTTTTTGATGAGAGACAGAGCCGGATTCCAAGCAGCATTTAAACAAAATCCACCATCCCTGTTAATAAGATTGCTTGATAGTCTGATTTCAACGGCTTCCTTAATAACACTATCCCAATAGCTGGACGTGCAAGCCAGAATCTCCATGTTGTTGTATTCCATAGGATGACCGGTGTCAAGGCAATGTTCTGCAATAGCGGATTTGCTCGGCTGTTGTAAGCGTGTGTGACGGTTATGTTCAATACACCGGTCTTCCACAGTCCTATCAGACTATCAAGCAACCTTATTAACGGAGATGGTGGATTTTGTTTAAATGCTGCTTGGAATCCGGCTCTGTCTCTCATCAAAAAAGAGAGGGAACAGAATCAGTGCTACCTCACCTGTTGATTAATAGTAACTATCGATATTTCTGATGTTGGTTGTCTTTGTTCGCGTTGACACTTGTTCTGTGTGTGGTGTCTTCCTTGTTTTTCTCCTCTGTGAACCGAAGTATTAAATTTGCTTGCACATTTCTTCTTCCTTGCATTTGTGCCTTGAGAATGGCAGGGTGTGCTCCTGTCGAAATATCGGCGGTGTTCGACGACGCCACCCGGCAGCAAACCCGTAAGTTATTTGAACATTCAATTCGCCGGGAAAAGTTAAGGTCTCACATATTTTAAATAGCCTATAAATGTTCATCTGACTTATCGGTAGCCAGTATAATGCCAAACTATGGCGCGGCTTGTTTGGTGTCCAAATTGTGGTAAGTTCGGAGTGTGAGGCCTTTAGTCTGATGCCAACTCAAGTGGCTGTTTCCTACTGGAGCCATTTGCGGCGAGTATTGTGCTACACCATATATATTTTTACCGCCAGTTGCCAGTTTTGGGTCAATTTTAAAGATTTTAATTATATGTTGCTCCGAAATTAACATTTAATGGAAGTAATTTTATGTGACGAGAGGATTACTGTACTTAAATTGATGATATAACTCCGTAGTCTTATTACAAATCTGCTCGAAAAAAAAGGTTTATTCCTTTGTTTCTCTCTTTGTTAATACTTATTTACAATATTTTTAGGTAAATTTGGTAAAGACACACATATTCGGTGTCGAAACCTGGTAAAAGTAAAATCTTGTTGCGACAGCTTGACTGTTTTATACCCACCATATTTTTGTAAGATTGCTATCTGACAGCCTTGTTTAAAATTGTCAACAAAGTATAGCAATCGAAAACCCGAGTATTGCTACGAACTATCAGGATAAGCAGCACAATCACACTGTTTGAGTACGCCACAGTGTAGAAGCATTTATGGGTGATACTAAGTAGCGATATGAAGGGAGACGATTACGTAAAATCAGTATTAGGGAATCTGAGTGCAAGACTTAGTTTTGTTGCAAGGAATCTAGGAATGTGCACTATATATGTACAGAGGAAATAGCACTTGAGACATTAATACGACAAGTTCTAGAGTATTGTTTCAGCACTTGTAGCCCTTATGAAGTAGGTACGACAACAGAAGCGAGCTGCTCACGAAACCCTAATTGAGTAAATTTAAGAGACTGATCACCTTTAGTATTGTACCTAGTAAAGCACTGCACTTTTCAATGTAACCATCGGGATTAGAACAGGTATTGGCCCAACTTCTCAGTTTCTGAAACACTATTCACAAACAATTACAATAATAACAGACTCTACATAATTTACAGATTTGTCCCCCTTACGTCCTGACGTTTCTATAATATTAGGTACATCCTGCTGCATACTTACGAATAAGAAAGTGCTAAATCATCGATGTTCGAAAGAGCATCATCAACACGTCTTGTCATAACCAAGGATATGCTGAGAAGGGAACCTCCCCATCGCACCCCCCTCAGATTTACTTATAAGTTGGCACAGTGGATAGGCCTTGAAAAACTGAACACCGATCAATCGAGAAAACAGGAAGAAGTTATGTGCAATTATGAAAAAACGGCAAAATATACAAACTGAGTAGTCCATGCGCAAGATATCCAACATTAAGGAACCGTGAGCTCAGGAGCGCCGTGGTCCCGTGGTTAGCGTGAGCAGCTTTCGAAACGAGAGGTCCTTGGTTCAAGTCTTCCCTCGGGTGAAAAGTTTATTTTCTTTATTTTCGCAAAGTTATGATCTGTCCGTTCGTTCATTGACGTCTCTGTTCACTGTAAGAAGTTTAGTGTATGTGTTTTGCGACCGCACCGCAAAACCGTGCGATTAGTAGACGAAAGGACGTGCCTCTCCAATGGCAACCGAAAACATTTGATCACATGGCCATAGGTCAACCGATTCCTTCAAAGGAAAACACGTCTGATATATTATATACGACACTGGTGACGGCATGTGCGTCACATGACAGGAATATGTTGTCGACCCACCTAACTTGGCGAATGGGTAAAAAGATTCTTCTACCTTGCCCGATTTAGGTTTTCTTGTTTAGGTGTAGCGTCCTCATACTACGGCGCAGTTACTTCGCATCGGAGGAACGGATAATAACCGTCTGAAAATAAAACATTTAAATTTTCACACGCGGAAAGACTTGAACCAAGGACTTCTCGTTCCGTAGCTGTTCACGCTAACCACGGGACCACTGCGCTCCGTAACTTACATTTGCCTTAATGTTGCTTATCTTGCACATGGACTACTCAGTTTCTATATTTTGGTTTTTTTTTTCATAGTTGCACATAACTTTCTCGATTGATCTGTGTTCAGTTTTTCAAGGCCTATCCACTGTACCAACTTATAACTAAATCTGAGGGGGGTGCGATGGGGAGGTTCCCTTGTGAGAAATAAGAAGGTTTACCACTGCTTACGTCCTAACATTTATTTACTGTTTATCATATTCTACACATACTGAGAAACGAAACATTATGGCCACGGCCCGCTCTCCGACTGAATTCCGCCTGGTGGCGTTGAAGACACGTGTCACGGTAAGGAAAGTACACAAACGGAGCAGAGAAGAATGAGCAATCATTCTAGTGACAATACGGGCAGCAGATGGGAAAAATCCACTGACATAAACGACTCTGATAAACAACACATTGTTATATCCCAGCTGAATCTGGTTGGCCTTGTCGCGTGCTACTGCCGATTCCATCAGTGGAAAGTAACGAAACACGAGTAGGCAACAAAGTATTGCCCGTCCACGCCTCTTTGCTGAACGTGGAGATATGAGGCGTGATTGCAAAAATGGCTCTGAGCACTATGGGACTCAACTGCTAAGGTCATTAGTCCCCTAGAACTTAGAACTAGTTAAACCTAACTAACCTAAGAACATCACAAACATCCATGCCCGAAGCAGGATTCGAACCTGCGACCGTAGCGGTCTTGCGGTTCCAGACTGCAGCGCCTTTAACCGCACGGCCACTTCGGCCGGCAGGCGTGATTGCACTATGAAGCAGAATAGACAGCGATCTGTAGCAGATCTAAAGACAGAGTAAAACTCTAGAGACCGCACAAGTGTTTCGGTGACGTCATTCAGCGCACATTGTTGAACATGGGGCTCCGAGGAGGACAACCATTACATGTGCCTATGTTGACTCACCGACGTCAATTACGATTGCAGTGAGCCCGTGGTTTACCGACATTATACGTTGAGTCAATAGAACGTTTCACCTGCTCGTTTCTTCTTACACGATGTCGATGGTAGTTTCTTAATAAGCAGTCAAACAGGCGAAAGGCTGCTTGAAACTGCTTCGCGCCGGAGACGCGCCAACCGGTGTGGTCGAGCGGTTCTATGCGCTTCTGTTTGGGAGGTAGGAGACGAGGTACTGGCAGAAGTACAGCTGTGAGGACGGGCCGCGAGTCGTGCTTGGATAGCTCAGTTGGTAGAGCACTTGCCCGCGAAAGGCTAAGGTCCCGAGTTCGAGTCTCAGTGCGGCACACAGTTTTAATCTGCCAGGAAGTTTCATATCAGCATACACTCCACTGCAGAGTGAAAATCTCATTATGGGAAATCAGTTGTGACCGTCCACACGAGTTGACGCGAACTTTCTACGAAATTCTTCGAAATTACAGATGTGTAGGGAAAAGAATTATCGTATCCCTTTTTTCCATGGAGTCAAAGAGATACTCAGACATAACGAGTTCAAAATGAAAGAAAAATCGAAGAGTGTGGAGCGTTCATCACAACAACTTCAAAATGTCAAAATGTAGTACCTCAGATTCGATGGTCTCTACCTTAACGTTAGTCCGCTAGGAGTAATGGAGAATAATTCTTTGATTGTGTCATCCAGTCATGATGACGGATCGACAGATTATCAAACTGCCATCGAGGTAGGAACCTGATACAGTCGCCCCCAGGCGTCAAGAAGAGGACAGAAAAGTATTAATGATTGCAAAATCTTAAACATGGCTGCGAAACAGCAACTGTGTAAATCCGAAGAGTTTGAAAAATCAGCCAACCAGTTGCAAAGCAAACAACTGTTTATTAGCCCTTGACCTAGGTTTCGATATTTGTAAAAATATCTTCTTCAGAAAGAGTGGGCCTCCAGAAAGAGTGTGTCTTCATGCGATGTAACAAGGCCCACTCTTTTTGAAGAAGATATTTTTACAAATATCGAAACCTAGGTCAAAGGCTAATAAATCTTTCTTTCCAACTGGTTGGCTGATTTTTGATCATATTAGTGACTGCATGTTTTTAACTTTCGTCTGCGTCCGTATTGGCCACTGTGACAGATAGAAATTGTATTTACCACCCAAATAAAAAGTGAAGCACCCACAATAGGAGGAGGAAACGAAGTGAAACTTCACGGATGTGAGTACGAGATCTTATTTCAGTGGTTACAAAATCGAGTCAAGTTACACAGAATTTGGCAGTATGGACCTACTTATCAATGTGGCGTTCATACCCCCTGTGGACTGGAAAGTTGGGAAGGGTGTCATGAAACTATTATATCCTTTCCTAAGGCAAGATGGCCCACTGCTGTTGTTCAAATGGTTCAAATGGCTCTGAGCACTATGGGACTTAACTTCTAAGGTCATCAGTCCCCTAGAACTTAGAACTACTTAAACCTAACTAACCTAAGGAAATCACACACATCCATGGACGAGGCAGGATTCGAACCTGCGACCGTAGCGGTCGCGCGGTTCCAGACTGTAGCGCCTAGAACCGCTCGGCCACGCCGGCCGGTCACTGCTGTTGTAATTGTCGCTTTGTGACCTAGGTGCTGGCATTGGGATGTAGTTGAAAGCCAACCTCGTCATACCAGGGAACAAATCTGTAAATATTGCTAGTCACGTACGTAACTCATTATTACGCAGACAGCTAACAGAGACACATGCCGTGTGCGGACAAGCATTGTCTTGTTGAAGAATGGTATCACGATACTGTTACAGGAGAGGTAACACGAGGATACAGGGTATCTGTGATGTAGCACTTGTGCCATGAGTGTTCTCTCAGTCAGTACCAGCTGTGACCTGAAATCGAAGCCGGGACTCGTTGGCTCCCCGCAGCCAGAAGCAACACTGCTGTGCCTCTCCAGAATTTTATAACAATGAGATCTCTCTGCACGTTGTAACACCAATATCGATTGTAAGTAGTTTATACTGTGTAATTCTATGTATGTGACTATGAAGTGGTTGTTCTTTACTAATTAACATTACTGAGTTGCGAAAGGAAAGTTGATATGTGTAATATATGTAATATAAAAACTTTGAAAAATGTTTAAAAATAATGAAATTTTGTAAATTATGTCTGTTTATAAAAGAGAATTTGTAATTTGAATACTGGTTCATACTTAGGGAAATTGTATGATGTAACTTAAAAAGACGTAGGGAACGCCCTCCGCTACGGAAGGGATTTGGCACGTGGGAAAAAGTGTGTCTGGCGGTCAATCTGGACGGCAAGAGAGAGAGTACATTACGCAGTCAGTGGCTAGACGTTGAACTGTTAACAACGCGGGTGCCAAGTGAGGCATTTGGAAGCCAATTTATGTTGAAATTGCCTTGGATGTGGTTTTGGTTGTCGTTTGGTGCTCTTGTTATCATGGAATGGCTCTGAAATGAAGGAAATATGTCGCCAAGAAGAATTTAGAAAGAGCATTCAACTTCAAGAGCATGGGACCACTTAGCCGCCACGTGCTTGCCACCCCTATTGCGCCATTGATCCACCAACTACAGGAGTCCAGATATATATCACAGTATATTGATGTGAGTGTTTTTCAGTACTAATTTTAATGATAAAAATTCGTGTTTGAACTTTGAAACTGTCCTGTGCATGATACCAAACAGGGTCCTATCCAAAACGTGCTAACGACCGAGTATCCTGTTTATGAAGAACCACTAACTTGTTTCTATTTGAATGTGCCTAAGTTTCAGTGTTAAAGTATACAAATGTTGCTAGTTAAATTACTTATTTCAAAGGTAAAGAGTGAGGCACATAATTTGGAACTTATAAAAAACTTTATTTTGCTTTGAAGTGTTTCTACTTTGAATGTGCGAAAGTTTTAGTGCTGTTGTTGTTGTTGTCTTCAGTCCTGAGACTGGTTTGATGCAGCTCTCCATGCTACTCTATCCTGTGCATGCTTCTTCATCTCCCAGTACCTACTGCACCCTACATCCTTCTGAATCTGCTTACTGTATTCATCTCTTGGTCTCCCTCTAAGATTTTTACCCTCCACGCTGCCCTCCAATACTAAATTGGTGATCCCTCGATGTCTCAGAACACGTCCTACCAACCGATCCCTTCTTCTAGTCAAGTCGTGCCACAAACTCCTCTTCTCCCCAATTCTATTCAATACCTCCTCTTTAGTTATGTTATCTACCCATCTAATCTTCAGCATTCTTCTGTAGCACCACATTTTGAAAGTTTCTATTCTCTTCTTGTCTAAACTATTTATCGTCCACGTTTCACTTCCATACATGGCTACACTCCATACAAATACTTTCCGAAACGACTTCCTGACACTTAAATCAATACTCGATGTTAACAAATTCCTCTTGTTCAGAAGCGCTTTCCTTGCCATTGCCAGTCTACATTTTATATCCTCTCTACTTCGACCATCATCAGTTATTTAGCTCCCCAAATAGCAAAACTCGTTTACTACTTTAAGTGTCTCATTTCCTAAGTTGATTCCCTCAGCACTACCGGACTTAATTCTACTACATTCCATTATCCTCGTTTTGCTTTTGTTGATGTTCATCTTATACCCTCCTTTCAAGACACTATCCATTCCGTTCAGCTACTCTTCCAAGTCCTTTGCTGTCTCTGACAGAATTACAATGTCATCGGCGAACTTCAAAGTTTTTATTTCTTCTCCATGGATTTAATACCTACTCTGAATTTTTCTTTTGTTTCCTTTACTGCTTGCTCAATATACAGATTGAATAACATCGGGGATAGGCGACAACCCTGTCTCACTCCCTTCCCAACCACTGCTTCCCTTAATGCCCCTCGACTCTTACAACTGCCATCTGGTTTCTGTACAAATTGTAAATAGCCTTTCGCTCCCTGTATTTTACCCCTGCCACCTTCAGAATTTGAAAGGGAGTATTACAATCAACATTGTCAAAAGCTTTCTCTAAGTCTACAAATGCTAGAAACGTAGGTTTGTCTTTCCTTAATCTTTCTTCTAAGATAAGTCGTAGGGTCAGTATTGCCTCATGTGTTCCAACATTTCTACGGAATCCAAACTGATCTTCCCCGAGGTCGGCTTCTATCAGTTTCTCCAATCGTCTGTAAAGAATTCGCGTTAGTATTTTGCAACCATGACTTATTAAACTGATAGTTCGGTAATTTTCACATCTGTCAACACCTGCTTTGTTTGGGATTGGAATTATTATATTATTCTTGAAGTCTGAGGGTATTTTGCCTGTCTCATACATCTTGCTCACCAGATGGTAGAGTTTTGTCAGGACTGGCTCTCCCAAGGCCGTCAGTAGTTCCAATGGAATGTTGTCTACTCCCGGGGCCTTGTTTCGACTCAGGTCTTTCAGTGCTCTGTCAAACTCTTTACGCAGTATTGTATATCCCATTTAATCTTCATCTACATCCTCTTCCACTTCCATAATATTGTCCTCAAGTACATCGCCTTTGTATAGACCCTCTATATACTCCTTCCACCTTTCTGCTTTCCCTTCTTTGCTTAGAACTGCGTCTCCATCTGAGCTCTTGATATTCATACAAGTGGCTCTCTTTTCTCCAAAGGTCTCTCTAATTTTCCTGTAGGCAGTATCTATCTTACCCCTAGTGAGATAAGCCTCTACATTCTTACATTTGTCCTCTAACCATCCCTGCTTAGCCATTTTGCACTTCCTGTCGACCTCATTTTTGAGACTCTTCTATTCCCTTTTGCCTGCTTCATTTACTGCGTTTTTATATTTTCTCCTTTCATCAATTAAATTCAATATTTCTTCTGTTACCCAAGGGTTTCTACTAGCCCTTGTCTTTTTACTTACTTGATCCTCTGCTGCCTTTACTACTTCATCCCTCAGAGCTACCCATTCTTCTTCTACTGTATTTCTTTCCCCCATTCGTGACAATTGTTGTTCCCTTATGCTCTCCCTGAAACGATGTACAAACTCTGGTTTAGTCAGTTTATCCAGGTCCCATCGCCTTAAATTCCCACCTTTTTGCAGTTTCTTCAGTTTTAATCTGCAGTTCATAACAAATAGATTGTGGTCAGAGTCCACATCTGCCCCTGGAAATGTCTTACAATTTAAAATCTGGTTCTTAAATCTCTGTCTTACCATTATATAATCTATCTGATACCTTCTAGTATCTCCAGGATTCTTCCATGTATACAACCTTCTTTTATGATTCTTGAACCAAGTGTTAGCTATGATTAAGTTATGCTCTGTACCAAATTCTACCAGACGGCTTCCTCTTTCATTTCTCTCCCCCAATCCATATTCACCCACTATGTTTCCTTCTCTCCCTTTTCCTACTCTCGAATTCCAGTCACCCATGACTATTAAATTTTCGTCTCCCTTCACTACCTGAATAATTTCTTTTATCTCATCATACATTTCATCAATTTCTTCGTCATCTGCAGAGCTAGTTGGCATATAAACTTGTACTACGGTACTAGGTGTGGGCTTCAAGTCTATCTTGGCCACAATTATGCGTTCACTATGCTGTTGGTAGGAGCTTACCCGCACTCCTATTTTTTTATTCTTTATTAAACCTACTCCTGCATTACCCCTATTTGATTTTTTATTTATAACCCTGTATTCACCTCACCAAAAGTCTTGTTCCTCCTGCCACCGAACTTCACTAATTCCCACTATATCTAACTTTAACCTATCCATTTCCCTTTTTAAATTTTCTAACCTACCTGCCCGATTAAGGGATCTGACATTCCACGCTCCGATCCGTAGAACGCCAGTTTTCTTTCTCCTGATTTAGTGCTAAAGAGCATAAATGTTTGTTAAAATTACTTGCTTCACAAGTAATGAAAGAACAACACAATTTTGAACCTACTTGAAGCATAACTTTACCTTGAACTTATTTCTGAAGTTAATTAAGAATACTGTTAGTGTAAATTTCTATAAGGCATTGAAAGATAAATAATTTCAAGTGGGATTGGAATCAGTATTAGTGTGACGCAAACGTTTGATGAAATGTGTGCATAGTTTGCATATAAAGGATATGGCTGTTTATGGATCCCCAATATATTATTTTCTATTATGGGAAAGTTAAACTAAAGATTGTTTTGGTAAAGAAATCTGAAGCATTTCCATAAATAAGAGAGGGTAAAAAACTGCTTGTACAGTGTTATTTATCTGCATTTGTGATGTATGTGTCAGTGAAACCAGGACACCTGTAATACTTCATTTAGTCTCGTGAGGTCCTTGATAACCTTTTGGTGCTGAATTGGTTAATGGTTGAGGTGGTGATTATTATCAGTAGGAGTAAAGTACTAATTATCTGTGATTGCCAATTTATGCAAATGCTAACTACTGCTTATCGCGTGTCAGCCTGTCTGGTATTTTTGTGTGTTCATTGCACTTTACCAAGAGAGAAAGAATGAAACCCCCTTTTGTTAAATTATATTTAAATTCTTTGAGCTTAATGTTTCAAATTATGATGCCTAATTTGGCTGGCGACCGTCTAGTATTTCATTTGCGTGAATTTTACTACTTTCATTACTTACAGAATTAAAATCTTTCTGTTTTCTTCTAATTGCCATATTAACGAAATTCATGTTCGATACCCTCTGTCAATTACGTTAACTCACGGTCGCAAGTCGTCGAAGTGGCGTCTAATCGAAAGACTTGCAGCCGGCGAACGGTCTAGTCACTCAACGACTCACAGTCATAGATGCACGTCATATTTGGCACAACGTACGAACATAGGAGTTATAAGGTCGTCACCGTACTCGCCGACGTTGGTCATCCAAACTAGTGCAGAACTGCAGTGCATTGCTAAGCACGGCGCGACGCCATTCACCAGCAATCGATGCTTCCAGGACACGGCACCACGTAAAGCTCAGTCGTTTGTGTTGTGGTGTTAACGGCAGCCGTCAGATGGGACGGTGACTCCATGGCCAGGCCGCTACAAGCATCTGAACAATTCATGAGATGACACAAAATGTTGCAAGAAGTTCATTGCACACCTCGTTTATCCAACCCTCATTAATTCGGATTTCCAGTTTATCCGGATTCATTTTTTGGTTTCCTTTCCCTTTTTTTAATGTGGAAATGTGAGGTGTATAATCGATGCCACCAGAGCGAAGCTCTTACCTCCTAACGTAACGGCTTTTAATCAACCGACGGATGAAGGTGTACTGGAGAACACAAATCGTGTATGCAGATACTGGCTAAATTAACCGAAGACGAGGGAAAAGTTTGTGTGATTTCTCTACTGAAATCGGTAAATACACTACTGGCCATTAAAATTGCGACACCACGAAGATGACGTGCTAAAGACGCGAAATTTAACCGACAGGAAGAAGATGCTGTGACATGCAAATGATTAGCTTTCCAGAGCATTCACACAAGCTTGGCGCCGGTGGCGACACCTACAACGTGCTGACATGAGGAAAGTTTCCAACCGATTTCTCATACACAAACAGAAGTTGACCGGCGTTGCCTGGTGAAACGTTGTTGTGATACCTCGTGTAATCAGGAGAAATGCGTACCGTCACGTTTCCGACTTCGATAAAGGTCTGATTGTAGCCTATCACGATTGTGGTTTATCGTATCGCAACATTGCTGCTCGTATTGGTCGAGATCCAATGACTGTTAGCAAAATATGGAATCGGTGGGTTCAGGAGGGTAATACGGAACGCCGTGCTGCATCCCAACGGCCTCGTATCACTAGCAGTCCAGATGACAGGCATCTTATCCGCATGGCTGTAACGGATTCTGCAGCCACGTCTCGATCCCTGAGTCAACACATGGGGACGTTTGCAAGACAACAATCATCTGCACGAACAGTTCGACGACGTTTGCAGCAGTATGGACTATCAGCTCGGAGACCATGGCTGCGGTTACCCTTGACGCTGCACCACAGACTGGAACGCCTGGGATGGTGTACTCATGGACGAACCTGGGAGAACGAATGGCAAAACATCATTTTACCGGATGAATCCAGGTTCTGTTTACAGTATCATGATTGTCGCATCCATGTTTGGCGGCATCGCGGTGAACACACATTTTAAGCGTGTATTCGTCATCGACATACTGGCGTATCACCCGGCGTGATGGTGTGGGGTGCCATTGGTTACAGATCTCGGTCACCTCTTGTTCGCACTGACGGCACTTTGAACAGTGGACATTGCATTTCAGATGTGTTACGACCCGTGACTCTACTCTTCATTCGATCCCTGCGAAACCCTACATTTCAGCAGGATAATGCACGACCGCATGTTGCATGTCCTGTACGGGCCTTTCTGGATACAGTAAATGTTCGACCGCTGCCCTGGCCAGCACATTCTCCAGATCTCTCACCAATTGAAAACGTCTGGTCAATGGTGGCCTAGCAACTGGCTAGTCACAATATGCCAGTCACTACTCTTGATGAACTGGTGTATCGTGTTGAAGCTTTATTGGCAGCTGTACCCGTACACGCTATCCAAGCTCTGTTTGACTCAATGCCCAGGCGTATCAAGGCCGTTATTACGGCCAGAGGTGGTTGTTCTGGGTACTGATTTCTCAGGATCTATGCACCCAAATTGAGTGCAAATGTAATCACATGTCAGTGCTAGTATTATACATTTGTCCAATGAATACCCGTTTATCATCTGCATTTCGTCTTGGTGTAGCAACTTTAGTGGCCAGTAGTGTAACAAAGATCAGATTTTTATGATTGCATCTTCCTGGGGTCAAGTTACTGATGCAAACGAATACGGCCTTCTGTTTATGATTTCAAGGCTGATGTTTGTCAAATTGTCAACACCTCTGAATGCCTTGAAATGTCAACAGACATTCCTGGTTGTTCAGGTGTAGACTATAGTGACGTTGTTGCCTCGTTGCAGAATGACAGTGATGCTGCTTACGGTGTGATGACACACGGCGATATTTGTATTGCTGCCCATTGTACTACACATGATGACAGTGATCGTGAAGTAGACAACTAAAGCGGCGTTTCATTGAAACCCCCGCCCCTACAGGGTCATTGCCACAGGTGGAACAACTACGGGTTTACCTAGGTGTGCCGGAAAAGCTCCAGTCGAACTGATGTTAGTAAAGCGTCTACGTGATCGTGCTGCTCTCAAATGCCACACAAGCTGAAAACAAAATAAAATCTCACTCACTATTTCAGTAAACAAACATGAGTAGGCGACGGTGACTATAAAGTTTTACAGAAAAAATGTGTTTCTTTTTGTACCAAAATAAATGGCTTATACAGGGTGGTCCGTTGATAGTGACCGGGCCAAATATCTCACGAAATAAGCATCGAACGAAAACACTACAAAGAACGAAACTCGTCTAGCTTGAAGGGGGAAACCAGATAGCGCTATGGTTGGCCCGCTAGCTGGCGCTGCCGTAGGTCAAACGGATATCAACTGCGTTTTTTTAAATAAGAACCCCCATTTTTTATTACATATTCGTGTATTACGTAAATAAATATGAATGTTTTAGTTGGACCACTTTTTTCTCTTTTTGATAGATGGCACTGTAATAGTTCAAACATATAAGTACGTGGTATCACGGAACATTCCGCCAGTGCGGACGGTATTTGCTTCGTGATACATTACCCGTGTTAAAATGGACCGTTTACCAATTGCGGAAAGGGTCAATATCGTGATCAAAATGCCCAACGGGCTAGTGCTATGTACCTCCGAGGTAGCGATGAAGTAGGGACTTTCCCGTACAACCATTTCACGAGTGTACCGTGAATATCAGGAATCTGGTAAAACATCAAATCTCAGACATCGCTGCGGCCAGAAAAAGATCCTGTAAGAACGGGATCGACGACGACTGAAGAGAATCGTTCACCGTGACAGAACTGTAACTCTTTCGTAAATTGCTGCAGATTTCACTGCTGGGCTGTCAATAAATGTCAGCGTGGAAACCATACAACGAAACATCATCGATATGGGCTTTCAGAGCCTGTGCCTGTCAACCCCGACATTGTCTGTTGATGACTGGAAAAATGTTGCCTGGTCGGACTAATCTCGTTTCAAATTCTATCGAAGTTTTCGACGTGTATGGGTATGGAGCCAACCTCATGAATCTATGGACCTTGCATGTTGAAGCTGCTGGTGGAGGCTGTGTAATGGTGTGAGGCGTGTGGAGTTGAAGTGATATGGTACCCTTGATACGTCCACATACGACTCTGATCACCTGCATCCATTCAGGTTCATTGGACATTCCGACGGACTTGGGCAATTTGAGTGGGACGCTACGACACCCACACGTCCAGAATTGTTACAGAGTGGCTCCAGGAACACTCTTCTGTGTTTAAACACTTCCGCTGGCCCTGCTGGATTCATGATGTCAGTACCGTCCAGCACTCTTCGGACATTATTCGAGTCTTTGCCACATCGTGTTGCGGCACTTCTGCGTGCTCGTGGGGGTCTACACGATATTAGGCAGGTGTACCAGTTTCTTTGGCTCTTCAGTGTATTATGGAAGTGAAGTTTATCTTTCAGCGGTGCCTTATGGCTACAGTTATAACGTACCTCCACAATATTATGTAACCAATAAGTATAAATGGCAACGGCCTTGCCGCAGTGGATACACTGGTTCCCGTGAGATCACCGAAGTTAAGCGCTGTCCGGCGTGGCTGGCACATGGATGGGTGACCATCCAGCCGCCATGCGCTGTTGCCATTTTTCGGGGTGCACGCAGCCTCGTGATGCCAATTGAGGAGCTACTCGGCCGAATAGTAGCGGCTCCGGTCAAAGAAAACCATCATAACGACCGGGAGAGCGGAGTGCTGACCACACGCCCTCCTATCCACATCCTCACCTGAGGATGACACGGCGGTCGGATGGTCCCACGTGTATCCTGAAGACGGAGTGCAATAAGTGTAAATAATTCGTTGTGTGGTGGTGAGTTATTTTTGACCTTTCCTGTGTACCTACGTTTTAACATGTATATAATGTTGACTATTTTAGGTGTAACCATTGATCCTGCTGAAGAAGGCGATTTCAAAGACATCGAAACCTAGCTGAAGGAGTTAGGATAAACCTTTCATTTCTGCACGAATAGATAATATATCTTTATTCCCGATTGTGTTAACAAAACGCAAACATAGTGTTCTAAACCCTTCCACAGGCATCATTTTCGAGTGGTCGCAGAGTAGCGTGCCGAAGCTCGTCAAAAGCGGTGTATAGCAGCGTGTGGCCTCTCGTTGTTGATTTGGTCTTCAGTCCTGAGACTGGTTTGATGCAGCTCTCCATGCTACTCTATCCTGTGCAAGCTTCGTCATCTCCCAGTACCTACTGCAACCGACATCCTTCTGAATCTGTTTAGTGCGTTCATCTCTTGGTCTGCCTCCACGCTGCCCTCCAATACTAAATTGGTGATCCCTTGATGCCACAGAATATGCCCTACCAGCCGATCCCTTCTCCTAGCTCTCCTTGTTAGCGACAAGAAATCAGCGTGAAATTGGAGAAAGCAGTAGCTGACGAGATGAACCACAGTACAGTACCAGTGTAAGGCGTCAGCTCCTTGAGGTGTTCTTTTCTTCGCGGAACGGAGTGTTGGCGAGCGTCCAGAGCAGAGCGTCGCATTGTGTTGTGTTGTATTGTACCGTGAGGTGAGGTGAGGAGCTGGCGAGGCATGTGGCCCGTGTCCCCAGCGACACAATAGCGGCGTGACGCAGCATCGCGCGACGCTGTCACGACGAACCCCGAAGCCGGAGCCCACACAACGCTCGCTGCTCCACGCACAATCGTCCTCTCCACTACTGTCTGAGCTCCTTTCCTCCTAGTCGGTTCGCATGTTTGCTTCGGCCAAAACATCGTGGCGAACAACCAAGTCCGTGGGAACAGTCTTGAAGAGTCTACTGCACTCTTGCTCCGGGAGGAAAAGAATGCTGCTACAAAAGCCAGAATCAGTCGATATTTGTCGCCCAGGAGTCAAAGACCTGTACAAATAACAATAATGCGTATTCTGATCTCAGACAGCAATGTCCAAAAGGAAAAGTATGAGCTGACAAGGAATGTGGCTTAACTGGAGTAAGCTTTAGATCTATTACTTCAAGGACAAAATGGGCCAGTAACGACGGTAACCAGTGGTTCTTTATGTCTGGAAGTAAGACTTCATAAGAAATCCATCGTTTCATATAACACAAAATAATCAATTGAAACAAGGCAATTTGCCGTAATACACCGTATAACAGAGTTACAAGAAAGATTAAGGAAAGGTAAACATACGTTTCTAGCATTTGTAGACTTAGAAAAAGCTTTTGACAATGTTGACTGGAATACTCTCTTTCAAATTCCGAAGGTTGCAAGGGTAAAATACAGGGAGCGAAAGGCTATTTACAATTTGTACAGAAACCAGATGGCAGTCATAAGAGTAGAGGGACATGAAAGGGAAGCAGTGGTTGGGAAGGGAGTGAGCCAGTGTTGTAGCCTCTCCCCGATGCTATTCAATATGTATATTGAGCAAGCAGTAAAGGAAACAAAAGAAAAATTCGGATTAGGAATTAAAACACATGGAGAAGAAATAAAAACTTTGAGATTCGCCGATGGCATTGTAATTCTCTCAGAGACAGCAAAGGACCTGCAAGAGCATCTGAACGGAATGGACAGTGTCTTGAAAGGAGGATATAAGATGAACATCAACAAAAGCAAAACGAGGATAATGGAATGCAGTCGAATTAAATCGGGTGATGCTGAGGGAATTAGATTAGAAAATGAGATGATTAAAGTAGTAAATGAATTTTGCTGTTTGGGGGGCAAAATAACTGATGATGGTCGAAGTAGAATGGATATAAAATGTTGACTGGCAATGGCAAGGAAAGTCTTTTTGAAGAAGAGAAGTCGTTAACATCGAGTATAGATTTAAGTGTCAGGAAGTCGTTTCTGAAAGTATTTCTATCTAGTGTATGGAAGTGAAACGTGGACCTTAAATAGTTTGGACAAGAAGAGAATAGAAGCTTTCGAAATGTGGGGCTACAGAAGAATGCTGAAAATTAGATGGACGGATCACATTAATGAGGAGGTATTGAATAGAATTGGGGAGAAGAGAAATTTGTGGCACAACTAGACTAGGAGAAGGTATCGCTTGGTAGGACATATTCTGTGGCATCAAGGGAACACCAATTTAGTATTGGAGAGCAGCCCGGAGGGTAAAAATCGTAGAGGGAGACCAAGAGATGAATACACTAAACAGATTCAGAAGGATGTAGGCTGCAGTAGGTACTGGGAGATGAAGAAGCTTCCACTGGTCAGAGTAGCATAGAGAGATGCATCAAATCATTCTCAGGAATGAAGACCACAACTACAACTACAACAGAGTTAAAGGATCACTTTTTCGAAAACCGGTAATTGTCTCCCATTCTGACGCATATGTTTAAATTTGACTCAAAGATGCCGACAATCTTCCTCTGAAGTGGTGCAAAAGCGTGGCGTCCTGCCACTATACCCTCACGCTCGACGACGCTTCAGACAGCAAGGTGTCGACACATGCAACAAAAAAAAAAAAAAAAGGCCAGAGAAGTTCACGCAACGTCCAAACTCGGTTAATGGCGTCACATTGGCACCAAATTTCAGCACAATTGTGTGTGAAGCCACCGTGGACGTCTCACGCCATAGGAAGGTCGTCACAGCCCCTCTTACCCACATCTCATCCCTTCTTTTGACGCCTCTGCGATAGAGGTCAGAATCGCAACGCTCAGCATTGAAATCATGAGGAATACCGTTAGGCGCCTGCAGGCAGGCAACTAGGCGTCAGATTTGTGTCAAGTGGTTGCCTACTTACTGGCGTCTTGAGCTACTTTGCATGTTTCCAGTGTGAAGGTACATTTTTAAAATTCTCAATATATGTGGGCGGGTGCCACCAAGGGTGTCGCCAGACTGGTGGATCTTAGAGATAACTTGTGGCGTTTTACTCATGCATGTGTCTATGTCGAACCCCCTGCGATCACGCTACAGGAGGCGTCAAACAAAAACCGTTTAAATGTGTGTGAAATCTTATGGGACTTAACTGCTAAGGTCATGTCCCTAAGCTTACACACTACTTAACCTAAATTATCCTAAGGACAAACACACACACACACACACCCATGCCCGAGGGAGGACTCAAACCTCTGCCAGGATCAGCCACACAGTCCATGACTGCAGCGCCCTAGACCGCTCGGCTAATCCCGCGCGGCGGGCGTCAAACAGGAGGACTGAAAAAACATAAGGTCCCTTTGTGCTGTTTCAGAGTACATTCAAATTTCGTCGAACTGTTTTGAACGGTCCCTATTTTTTCCACCCCTTACACCAGAGCATAAACTGCGTTTCCACTGCACTTTAAGGGGTGAGATCGCATTCAGTGAGGCTGCACCCATTGACATCCACCGAGACGTTCTCAGTAGTGCCAAAGGTTGTCAAGAATGTTGTCCTTTTTCTTATCTCACTGTGAACAGAGGTTTCCGACCCCAAAATGTGTGGGGATAAACGTCCCAAGGAAATGTGTGGTTTCATTGGCGCCTTTTATGGCACGCCCCTGAGGTCCTTTGGTTTCAATGCTGAGCGGCGATGTGTCTGAAACGTTTTCCACGGCCACTCACAAGAAAAACTCATTATTTCAACGCTGGGCGTCGCAGCTCTGACCTCCATCGCGGAGGCGTCAAAAGAAATGTGGGTAAAAGGGCATGTGACGACCTAAATCTACATATACATCTACATACATACTCCGCAATCCACCATACAGTGCGTGGCGGAGGGTACCTCGTACCACAACTAGCATCTTCGCCCCCTGTTCCACTCCCAAACAGAACGAGGGAAAAATGACTACCTATGTACCTCTGTACGAGACTAAATCTCTCTTATCTTATCTTTGTGGTCTTTCCGCGAAATGTAAGTTGGAGGCAGTAAAATTGTACTGCAGTCAGCCTCAAATGCTGGATTTCAAAATTTACTCAGTAGCGATTCACGAAGAGAACGCCTCATTTCCTCTAGAGACTCCCACCCGAGTTCCTGAAGCATTTCCGTAACACTCGCGTGATGATCAAACCTACCAGTAACAAATCTAGCAGCCCGCCTCTGAATTGCTTCTATGTCCTCCCTCAATCCGACCTGATAGGGATCCCAAACGCTCGAGCAGTACTCAAGAATAGGTCGTATTAGTGTTTTATAAGCGGTCTCCTTTACAGATGAATCACATCTTCCCAAAATTCTACCAATGAACCGAAGACGACTATCCGCCTTCCCCACAACTGCCATTACATGCTTCTCCCACTTCATATCGCTCTGCAATGTTACGTCCAAATATTTAATCGACGTGACTGTGTCAAGCGCTACACTACTACTGGAGTATTCAAACATTACAGGATTCTTTTTCCTATTCATCTGCATTAATTTACATTTACCTATATTTAGAGTTAGCTGCCATTCTTTACACCAATCACAAATCCTTTCCAAGTCATCTTGTATCCTCCTACAGTCACTCAACGACGACACCTTCCCGTACACCACAGCATCATCAGCAAACAGCCGCACATTGCTATCCAGCCTATCCAAAAGATCATTTATGTAGATAGAAAACAACAGTGGACCTACCACACTTCCCTGGGGCACTCCAGATGATACCCTTTCTATCATGTGACACGTCCACAGTGGCTTTGGGCAGAAATATGCTGAAATTTGGTACCAACGTGACATCATTAAACGAGTTTAAACGTCACATGAACTTGTCAGCTCAAAACTTTTTTTTTTTTTTTTTTTTTTTGCACGTGTCGATAACTTGCTCTGTCTGAAGCGCCGCCGAACCCGACGGTACCGTAGCAGGACGCCACACCTTTGCACCGTTACAGAGGAGGGCTGTCGGCGCGTTTAATTCAAATTTCAAACGTACGCTTCGGAATGGGAGACAATTACGGGGTTTCGAAAAAGTGATCTTTCAATTCTGTTGCCTAGGGTATATGACCGAATGAGGCAGATATTCTTGGATGATGTATTTGCCACACTGAACATTACTGTTAGGATTGAACCAAACGTTTAAATGGTTCAAATGGCTCTGAGCACTATGGGACTTAACATCTACGGTCATCAGTCCCCTAGAACTTATAACTACTTAAACCTAACTAACCTAAGGACATCACTCACATCCATGCCCGAGGCAAGATTTGAACATGCGACCGTGCCGGTAGCGCGGTTCCAGACTGAGGCGCCTAGAACCGCTCGGCAACATAGGCCGGCGGAATGGTACGTGATACAACGTACTTACACGTTTGTGACTATTACAGCGCCATCTATCACAAAGCGATAAAAGTGGTCCAACTAAAACATTCATATTTCTTTACGTACTACACGAATATGTAGTAAAAATGGGGGTTCCTATTTTTTTAAAACGCAGTTGATATCCGTTTGACCTATGGCAGCGCCATATAGCGGGCCAACCATAGCGCCATCCGGTTTCCCCCTTCAAGCTAGACGCGTTTTGTTCTTTGTAGTTTTTTCGCTCGATGCTTATTTCGTGAGACATTTGGCCCGGTCATTATCAATGGACCACCCTGTATACGTGTCACAGATGTAAACAAAAGTAGATGACGAGTCTTCTAACGGCAGCCGTGAGATGCATTGTTGCAGCTTGCATTCCGCAACCGAGGCCTTTTTCCCGCGCGCCGTTCGAGAGTGGGACGGTAGAGAGACAGCCTGAAGGTGGTTCATTGAACGCTCTGCCAGGCACTTCATTGTGAATAGCAGAGTAATCACGTAGATGTAGATGTAGAAAACTGTGTGTCGAACCGATACTCGAACTCGGGACCTTAGCCTTTCGCGGGCAAGTGCTCATTCTGGAAACATCCCCCAAGTTGTGGCTAAGTCATGTCTCCGCAATATCCTTTCTTCCAGGAGTGCTAGTTCTGCAAATTTCGCAGGAGAACTTTTGTGAACTTTGGAAGGTAGGAGACGAGGTACTGGCGGAATTAAAGCTGTGACTCGTGGATGGGTGGCTCAGTCTGTACCGGCACGGTAGCTCAGCGTGTTCGGTCAGAGGGTTAGCTGCCCTCTTTAATAAAAACTGAGTGAACGGATCAACGATGAACTTGAACAGGTGTCATGGGACGTAAGGCCCTGACAAATACAACGAACATTAACGAAAAAAATGAAATCAGAGAAAAAAAAGGTCGGTAGACACTTGCCTGTGAAAGGCAAAGGTCCCGAGTTCAAGTCTCAGTCCGGCACACAGTTTTAACCTGCCAGGAAGTTTCATACCAACGCACACTCCACTGCAGAGTGAACATCTCATTCGGAGGACAGTATTTATTGAAATGCGTGTGAAAATAATGTCAGAATCGTGAGTATCGGACTTATTTAGAAGGGTTTAACATCGAATTTTTAGCGTATACTATTTTCTGTAACGAACAATGAATCGCGCCGCGTATCCGCTACGTGAGCTGTGAGTAGTGGTGGTCGACTCTGTGACTACAACTATCGTAAATAGGCAGTAATTCTGGAAATTGATGGCTCCAATTATTTGCTGTAAGATTCGATTTTATTTAAGAGAACTCCGTGCACGCGAAATTCGACCCGTGCCTTATACCAACACTTCTCTAGACTTGAGAATTCTGTCTATGGTAGAATTGCAAGGACACATTATTTCCCTGAAAACTTAAGTATGTTTCCTAATGTGAACAATGTTGTGGATTCATTCATCCCTGTCTGATTTTATTTTTCTGTTACAAATTTTTACGTCGTACTAAGAAAATCGCCCCTTGCGCATTTCCTTTGATGTTTAGAGAATATCATTCTGATTTGATTCACAACAAAAGCGGCGGATAGGGTGCGTGCAAGGGGCCTTTCTGTATGTCTGCTGACAGGACAAGAAAACAGGGCAGCATAGAGCTCAATAGTGAATGCGAGGTACGACCCATACAGATCTGTACGGCGATAATCCAGTGATGTGGACAAAGAGGACTCGAACAAAGGGCGATCTCCTCATTGTTAGTTTTTAGATGGGCTCTTTCATGTCGTCTCTTTAGAGCAGTCAGAAAAACCATTTTTTCGTGCTTGTGTGTATGTGTGTGCGAGCTTGCGCTTGTGTGTAAGTTTATCGTGGTGGTAACGAATGCATTCGAATAAGCGCGTGAGAGCAAGAATCACGAGAGAGGTGTTGTACGAGATACCAACTGAAATATTGTACCGAAGGTAAGATGATTCCATTAGCTCCAGTCATTGGTCTGAATTTTCCACTGCATCAATGCGTAAGAAGTGAATACGCTCTGGGTACCTCAACATACAATTAAGAGCCCTCCCAGTAGTAACACAACGAGTTTCTTTTATGCACAGTAGTTGCAAGTGGCTCTCAGTCGAGGAAAAATCTTTCCGTTTTGTTTTGCTTTCACATCTAAGACATAAATTTAGAGAATTGTAATTATGCACGACACCATACATGAGTTCCGCGCCAACTATGCGTTTTATGTGAGAAGAAAATGCTACTCATTGTTTCCAAAACGGGTATATCATATCTTTAGAATATATCATTTTTCTTTTAAAACACCATTTATCCGCCTTGTTTAATTCTTTACTTCTTTCAACTTAACAGTCTTTTGGCCGATTTGATCCAGTCTCTTCATACGTCATACTGAGCTTTTCATCTCCAGTACCTGACACATCTATCACTCTCGATAATTTATAGAGGTGATAGAGCTGCCCCTACCGATGTCGTTTTATGCAACCCTCAATGTTATAGCTGGCCTTCATAACACCCCGGGGGAGATTTTCGTATTCTCTCTGTCGCTACGCGCAAACTATTAGTCTTACAGAAAAAATACCAGGACCTTTCTGTAGGAAATTTAATGTGGCTAAATTTTGTACTGTGATACGTTTCCGGTAGAAGCCATAGTTTTCTAGTTACTCAACAAAATCGTACAAAAGTGACCTTCAGACACACCCTCACTCCCACACCGAACCCCCAGCAGTCAGGATTTCTAGTATGTTGTTCATGGCACTCTCTCCCACTTCTGTACAAATATTTGCGACTGCACCAATTATTACTCACCTTTGACTTTTTTGGTTTCATTGACTAGCCTTATTACGCCATCGACTTAGTCAAACACTTACAAATGGTAAAACTGACGTTTCTGTAAATTTTACCCAATAATTTTCTTAATTTTAACAGCATAAAATAATTACATGATTTTTTTCGTCAGACCTTACGAAATTACTGCGTAATAGTTAAGTTTCAAAAAAATGTTCAAATGTGTGTGAAATCTTATGGGACTTAACTGCTAAGGTCATCAGTCCCTAAGCTTACACACTACTTAAACTAAATTATCCTAAGGACAAACACACACATCCATGCCCGAGGGAGGACTCGAACCTCCGCCGGGACCAGCCGCACAGTCCATGACTGTAGCGCCTTAGACCGCTCGGCTAATCCCACGCGGCAGTTAAGTTTCAATCAAGCTGTCAAAGTAATTAGTTTTCACCTAAGTAAAGGTCGTTTTTTGTTCGTTACCCTCAAGGACACTTTGAAATTAATAATGTTAAAGAAGTAAACAACTACGCTGGTGGTGTAATAAACCAATCAATAGGTACCAAAAGCTGTCGAATATCGGGAATAGTTCGTGTAATCGGAAATTTTTTGTACAGTGATAGGAGGGAGTCCCTCGAACAAACACTGGTGGTGGATGAGTGTGGGGTGGAAGTACGTTTTTCTTGAATAACTCGAAAACGTTGGCCTCCAGCGGAAACGTATTCTAGTAATAAATTTAACTACATTGAATTTCCTACAAAAAGTCTGTGCTATGTTTTTCTGTAGGACTAATACAATAGTTTGCGGGTTGCGAGCTAGAGAATACGAAAATCTCGCGAGTTGTTTATGAAGGCCATCTATAACGTTGAGGGTGAAACGACAGCGGTAGGGGTAGGGCAGTCGAATCACCCTTTATATTCTACTCCTACATCGTTTGTACTAGACCATCCATAAATGCTAAGTTAACTATAGTCTTACATGATTACCTTGAAACAACATCTCACTGACCTGTTCAGTTGTTCGTTAAGAATTCTCCAAGCACTTCAATCCTTTCCTCTTATTTATAGTACCACTTCATTTCGAAATTTATTTGTATATTCAATTTTTAACATTCTTGTGAAGTAAAACTCTTCTAATGCTTCCGTTATTCACTCTCAATTTTCCACACACAGGTCTACGCTCCAACAGCACAATTTTAGAACCACTTTCATTATACTATGGACGCTAAAGTGACAATACAAATCCCACCTAATCTGATTGAAAGACTGACTTGCTCCTGCTGCATTTATGAGAAACACGAGCGTAGAACAACAAAAATTGAACGGACATTGGGGATACTATTTCGTTTAGGAAGAGCAGTTTCGCACATTTGCCAATTACAGTCATATTACAAATTACGGGCATCCGCACAATGAGTTAGTTAGAATACATGTCATATCTTTTCTCTGTCATTTCAGACCAATACAAGTAGGTTTCTTTCAAGAGCTGAAGAATATCAGTATAGTTTTCTTGACTAGTTGACAAGGACACAATAACCAGGGCACTTGAAAAACTGAAATGAAGATATTTCCAGGAGGTGATGCCCCACATCTCTTATATATTTGAGAAATGTCGTATTACCGCTTTCAGCTACTGGTCAAATACTTTATTTATACAACTATTTTACGTCATCTGACCATCATGAGGTTTATAAAAGTGTTCATAGCATTATGTTAGGTGAAATATAAGATCGTTATCGAGAAGAAGTGTGATACGGAATACCAAGGAATGAAGAGATACGCTTGAAGTTCTCTAAGGCTATAGATAGTGCAATAAGGAATAGCTCAGTGGACATTATAGTTGAAGAAGAACAAATACGTCTAAAGAGGGCGGTCACAGGTGTTTGAAAGAAAAACATAGGTACACATAAGGTAACTGTGAAGAATCCATGGGTAACAGGAGTAATACTTCAGTTGATTGATGAAAGAAGGAAGTACAAAAGTGTTCAGGGAAATTCAGGAATACAGAAATACACGTCGCTGAGGAATTAAATAAATAGAAAGTGCAAGGAAGCTGAGCCGAAATGGCTGAATGAAAAATGTGAAGACATCGAAAAAGAAATGATTGTCGGAACATATACGAAAGTCAAAACAATCTTCGGTGAAATTAAAAGCAGAGGTGGTAACATTAAAAGTGAAGTGGAAATTCCACCACTAATTGCAGAGGAGAAAGCGGATAGGTGGAAAGAACACATTTTAGGCTTCTATGAGGGGAAGATTTGTCTGATGACGTGATAGAAGAAGAAAGAGGAATCGATATATAACAGACTGGGAACCCAGGTTTAGAATCAGAATTTAAAAGAGCTTCGGAAGACTTAAATCAAACCAGCTTGAGGGCTAATTTATCCAAGCTGCTGACAAGAATAATATACGAGAAAAATGGAAAGCAAATTGAGGATATATAGATGGCGATTAATTTGGATTTTGGAAAGGTAAACGCGCAGAAAGACAATTCTGACGTTGGAGTTGACAATGGAAGCAGTTAAAAAAAAAACAAGACAAGTTAGTAGGATTTGTCGAACTGTAAAGAACCTTCGACGACGTAAAATGGTGGCAGTTGTGCTAAATTCTGGGGAAAATATGGGTTAATCTATAGGGAGAGACGGGTAATATATAACGTGTACAAGAGCCAAGAGGGAGCAATAAGAGGGGAAGACCAAGAACGAAGTGCTCGGATTAGAAAGGGTGCAAGACAGGGACGTAGCCTTTGCCCCTACTATTCAATCTGTACATCGAAGAAGCAGTTATGGAAATGAAAGAAAGGTTCAGGAGTGGAAGTAAAATTCAAGGTGAAAGGATGTCAATGATACGGTTCGCTGATGACATTGCTATCCTCAGAGGAAGTGAAGAAGAATTACATGATCTCCTGAATCAAATGGATAGTCTAATGAGTATAGGCCTTAATTTGAGGAAGAAATTTCTGAGAATGTACGTTTCGACCACAGCATTGTACAGCAGTGAGACGTGGACGGTGGCAAAACCGGAACATAAGAGAATTGAAACATTTGAAATGTGGTGTTATAGACGAATGTTGAAAATTAGGGGAACTGATAAGGTAAGGAATATGTGGAAAACACTGATAAGGAGAATGGACAGGAAGATAGCACATCTGTTAAGACATGAGGGAATGACTTTCGTAGTACTAGAGGGAGCTGTAGAGGGCAAATACTGTAGAGGAAGACAGAGATTGGAATACATCCAGCAAATAATTGAGGACGTAGGTTGCAAGTACTACTCTGAGATGAAGAGGTTGGCACACGAGAGAAATTCGTGGCAGGCCTCATCAAACCAGTCAGAGGACTGATGACTCAAAAAAATAAATAAATAAATATCATATCGTAATACAAATTACGTACTCAATCTATAAAAATTGTGGTAGGGAGTGCACACTTTATGTACACATGTTTTAACATGAATGTATACACTCCCCACTACACTTTTTATAGATTTGTCTCAAATAATTTACGGAAATCACAGAAAACGTACATTAGGATGGCCAGACAGGGATTTGAAACGTTGCCCTCTCGATGACGAGTCCAGCGTCTTACCACTGTGGGATGTCGCGCGGTTTCAGCAGAAGACAGAGGCAGTGCACAAAGCGACATGTGGCTACTGTATCTTTGTCTTGCGTCTCAGTACTGGGAATGTTTAACATATTATTTATTTTGTCCCAGAACTAATAACTAGGTCTTTCGCAATGTAGTACTATCGTTACGCTATCCGCGAAACGCGAGAGAATGAAGTTAATTATTTTACATGTTTATTCATATAGCAGGAATACTACACATTTCTAGACATATTCAAAAAAAGTTTCGCACTTGGTCCTCATACAAGCGGACACATAGTGTAGTGAAAGGCATGGCAAAACCCTTGAAAACTCCAGGCAATACAAAACTTTGCATGATTCTGACTGATATCTCGTGGGTTTTTGAAGAAATTTTGTGATTGTTAAACAGGAAATTACAATTTCTTGCGTATGTTTCAGACCAACTTATTTTACAGCAACTTGGTTTCTGGCTGTAAACTCAATTTATAATGTTACTACTTGAAGATTATATACAAGTTTTCATGTATACCGTGCAACAACGAATTTACTACCTCCAAAATGTTTAGTGATGTAATACGAAGTGTAGCAATATCTTACAATAGGTCACATGAAATTTAAATAATGTCATTATTCCTTGAAGCTGTAGTTCTTAATAGATCACAGGTTAAATAATGAGTTTCTCACAATACTGGCAATGGGTTCAATAGATTACAGGTTAAATACAGAGCACACACTAAATAATATCGGCAATAAGGCCACTACTTACTGCACCACAGACTGAGAAGGTTGTTTCAGTAGTCTCAAGAATATCTAAAGGTGGATTTTTGCAGGTAGTTTATGTGACTGAAAAGCAAAAATGGATGGGGAAGGGAGACAGATCGATCAGTCTGTTCTTTAGCTAGTCTGGTAGTATGCACACATTGTTAGAAAGCAAAATCCATTTCCTGGTTCTGTAACAGTGGTAGGTGGCTCTTCGTAAATATTTACCTTCCAATATTTTCTGCTCTGAAACTATCTCAACTCTTAAATGCGGTACTCCAACATATACAGAGCGTTTGTGAGTGATTTAAAAACAATGCTGTGCAAAGCTGGAGTGTGTTCTTTACATCTCAGAGACAATGCGTAGTAATTCGTTCAACTACGAACACACAACTTTATCCCATGAATGAAAGTTTAATAAACCAGGTGCGTCGTTCACATGATATGGGAGAAACAGAAATATCCACATGTATCAAGAGCACTGTAGCAACGTTTTTTGGAAACCGACCAAAATTGTTCCACAAATGCCAAAATACTGCAGTCGGGATAAGAACGACAGATACTACCAGCACTAGAAATTCAAAAACAAAAAAGCGACGGAGAACTCTTACTGAACGACCAAGCGGATTTCACGGTTTCGTCACTTTTGAAAACTTCCATAATCTGTTAGATATTATACCGTCAATATGTCACACCACTTATTTTCTTCCTGGCATATGTATTTCGAATTACTACTTAATTCCTTGTGACTGTACTTCCTTTGTTTCAAAATACACCCAAAGACTTGAATAATACAGCTGAAACAGTAACACTAGAGAAAGGGCTTTTACACCGAAACACAGACAAAATGCACGTTTTCGTGTGTAACAATAACACCTTTGGATTTATGACTTTCTTTTCATTTCCGTTGCGCGAAAGAACACACGCCGCGCCCTATATGTCTTTCAAGGGAACCTCCCCATCGCACCCCCCTCAGATTTAGTTATAAGTTGGCACAGTGGATAGGCCTTGAAAAACTGAACACAGATCAATCGAGAAAACAGGAAGACGTTGTGTGGAACTATGAAAAAATTAGCAAAATATACAAACTGAGTAGTCCATGCGCAAGATAAGCAATACCAAGGAAAGAGCAAGCTCAGGGGTGTCGTGGTCCCGTGGTTAGCGTGAGCAGCTGCGGAACGAGAGGACCTTGGTTCAAGCCTTCCCTCGGATGAAAAGTTTAAGTTTAATGAAAAGTTCCAGTTTATGTGACAAACGCTTATGTTTTCATCACTTTTTTGGGAGTGATTATCACATCCACAAGAAAACCTAAATCGGGCAAGATAGAAGAATCTTTCTACCCATTCGCCCAGTGTACAAGTTAGGTGGGTCGACAACATATTCCTGTCATGTGACGCACATGCCGTCACCAGTGTCGTATAGAATATAACAGACATGTTTTCGTGTGGAGGAATCGGTTGACCTATGACCTTGCGATCAAATGTTTTCGGTTCCCATTGGAGAGGCACGTCCTTTCGTCTACTAATCGCACGGTTTTGCGGTGCTGTCGCAAAACACAGTGAACAGAGACGTCAATGAACGAACGGACAGATCATAACTTTGCTAACCACGAGACCATGGCGCTCCTGAGCTCACATTATCCTTGATGTTGCCTATCTTGTACATGGACTACTCAGTTTGTATATTTTGTTTATTTTTTTCATAGTTCCACACAACTTCTTCCTGTTTTCTCGATTGATCTGTGTTCAGTTTTTCAAGGCCTATCCACTGTGCCAACTTATAACTAAATCTGAAGGGGGTGCGATGGGGAGGTTCCCTTGTTAGTAACAAAGTCATTGAGTTAAGGATCTACGCAGTGCAGCTACATGCGTCAGCTATATTCCAGTCCGCTGGACGCGGATCGGAAAGGCACTGACATCATCGTGCACGCAAAGGTCGTTAGCCTCAGGACGCTGAAGACCGACGCAAGTTCCTCACCTCTAGCCTTTCTCCTCCTCACGGCTCGTTCTGTTTGTTCCGAGTGATATCAATAATACCCAAAAGCCAATATTTTTTGCGGGGAGGACAATTCTCTAGAGCGATGACTATAATCATTTATTGCATTTAACACTGGTACAGAGAGATTAGTTTTCGCTTTACGAGTAAATGTTTCTGTCCAAAATTTCTAATACATTCGTATTTTTTTACAAGCTAGTAAACGATACCAGATAATGAAAGTGGCTGCTTTATCACATATTATACATTTAGACTATTGACAAACATCAATTCTATTCAAATACTCATACAGGCGATCAAGACTAACAATTAATTGTAGTGTTCCCACTGATCCTTGCCATGGGTATTCTGATACAACTTCCCTCTTCTAAGACAGGTTTTTTTTTTTTACTTCTTATTCACGGAGAAGTATTAACAACTAATGCAAACTAAAGTTGTCGGAAGTAAATAAATAAATAGCCCTGAGCACTATGGGACTTAACATCGGAGGTCATCAGTCCCCTAGAACTTAGAACTACTTAAAACTAACTAACCTAAGGACATCACACACATCCATGCCCGAGGCAGGATTCGAACCTGCGGCACTAGCAGTCGCGCGGTTCCAGACTGAATCGCCTAGAACCGCTCGACCACCGCGGCCGGCTTGTCGGAAGTCTTTGACTGCAGTGAAGCATTTTATGGGAACAAAACGTAGACAATAAACGTACCGGGAATATTCAGACTAGAAGAGAATGTTATGAATTAGAAGAATGCTGAAGATTAGATGGTTCGATCTGGTAACTACTGGTGGGGCATTTAATCGAAAAGAAATTTATGTCACAGTTCGACTAACACAAGCGATACGTTCATAGTATGTATCTGGACGCATCAAGAAATAGTTAAATTATTATTAAGGGAGGGAAGCGTGTGCAGTAAAATTTGTAGATCACAGTAAACAGCAGAAAATAAAAGTAGCTTGCGGTAGTTATGCAGAGATGAAGAGTCTTCCACAGGAGGGAGTACCTTGGAGAGCTTTGTCAAACCTGTCTTCTGACTTAAGGCAACAACGAGACAACATTGACTGTCTGGAGTGTAAGATATTCTGTACGATCGTTCCGAAAATTTTCATTTTTTTAGTTTTTTTATCGAATAGTATGAAAATTTTGAACGTTTTGTTTCTCGCAATGGAGCACCTTCCTTGACTACTCTACATGTCACCTTACTACATCGTTTGCAGTATGGAAAGGTACTCATTAGAAGCTTGCTACTTGTCCTTCCTTAAGATAATGATTATATACTAGGTAGACTTTTTTATATGTTTATCAGTTTAGATGTTCATACTTCGAACGGGTAATGCTGAATGATTCGGTATTACTTTTTTTTAAACTCACTGCCCGAACACAGAGTTTATGCAATGCCATAACAAACGAATAAATAAATAGTAACTGGTTGGCGCTTCAATCCCAGTTATGTGTTCAGCCGTGATCATAACGGAGAATATAAGTAGAATCGTAAGCATACATTGTAGTATGTCACATTTCTGGCCCATCTCATTGTGGATTCAATGGCTGTTACGAAATTATTTGGTGCACAGTGAGGAATACGAATATTCGTGATAAGTTCAAATGATTTGTAACTGCAACTATGTCCGTCCTTCAGGAATAAATAATCTGAGTACTGTGAACATACCGGAAATTATACTGTTTTAATTCAAAAATAGTGTCTCGATATATTATCGCAAAAATATTGACAAAAAATGAGCAGCCCATTCATAAGTAGACGCTACCGAGTAAGGTGGCGCATTGCTGAAATACAGGAAACGCTTTCTGGAGGACTTCGGTTCTCCGTGATCTTCCGAAATCGCTTAAGGCCAATACCGGATAAGTTTCTCTGAACAGAACACGACAGACTTCCTTTTTAATCTAAACTTGGACACCGTCTCCAATGGCTCTGTTGTCGACGACATGTTGTAGGCTGCTCATCCGTCCTTTTTTTTATATAGTGTGAATTTTAATAAAACCGACAAACTGCAGGGACGGATTGCTGATTCGAAATGGAGGTAAAAAAGTCCTATGAATATGTGTCCAGAAATGCATCGTTGCTACAGTAGAAGGTGCTGACAGTTTGCCGTGTTCTCCTTGTGTGTTACAGGCTGTGCGATTGACGCAGCGTACTGTAAACAGCAGAATGGTCCGACACTCACATCGGGAACAAGCCCAGATGGTGTTCGGGCTACAGCCAAGCAGATAGAAACTGTCGACAGGCAGTGCAACTATGCCAAAACGAAGTACCCTCACAGACACCAACCACAACACACAACATTTCAAACCGTTTTTGAGCGGTTGTGTGATCATGGGTCTTTTCAGACGGACGAACGTGCAGGAAGGCGGCGGGCTGTGCGTACTCGAATTTTAGAGGACCGGATTCTCAGGATATTGAGGCTAACCCTAGTACAAGTTCCAGGCAAGTGTCCCACCAACATGGCGTAAGTCAAATTACGATTGCACTGATGAGCAAAAGCCGACCGGTGTGGCCGTGCGGTTCTAGGCGCTTCAGTCTGGAACCGCGTGACCGCTACGGTCGCAGGTTCGAATCCTGCCTCGGGCATGGATGTGTGTGATGTCCTTAGGCTAGTTAGGTTTAAGTAGTTCTAAGTTCTAGAGGACTGATGACCACAGATGTTAAGTCCCATAGTGCTCAGAGCCATTTGAACCATTTGATGAGCAAAAACATTATGACCACCTTCCTAAAAGCGTTTTGTTCCACCTCTGGGACGCAATTCAGCAGTGAGTCTGCGCGCCATGGATTCGACAAGGTTTCCAGAGGTTTGTGGCACCAGACGCCTAAGCATAGGTCACCCACTTCCCATAACTTAGGGCGGTTGGTTTGTGGGCGCGGAGCTGGCCTTCCATAGGGTCCTAGTTGGGTTTCATTGGATTCAGATAAGTCGAATTTGATGACCCAGACATCAACGTGAATTCACTATCGTGCTCCCCTAACCATTGCAATACGATTCTGGCCTTGTGACACGGAGAGTTATCCAGTTGGAAGATGCCATCACTGTTGAGGAAAATATCAAGCATAAGGTTCAAATGGCTCTGAGCACTACGCGACTTAACTTCTGAGGTCATCAGTCCCCTAGAACTTAGAACTACTTAAACCTAACTAGCCTAAGGACATCACACACATCCATGCCCGAGGCAGGATTCGAACCTGCGACCGTAGCGGTCGCTCGGTTCCAGACTGTAGCGCCTAGAACCGTACGGTGACTCCGGCCGGCTCAAGCATAAGGGATTTCAGGCTGTCCCTAATAACGTTCGCGTAGTCCTCAGCTGTCATGGTGTCTTCGATTACTACCTCAGGTCCCATGGAAGCCCAAGTGAGAGTCACCCAAAAAATAATGTTTCCCCAACCGGTATGAGTCCGTTGCGCGCTGTATGTTATGAGAACCCGTTCGCCTGGATGACGACGTATCTCGACATGAGCATCGACCTTGTTTAACAATAAACCGACCAGGAGACACGATTCCATTAATCCGCGGTCTAATCTCGATGATCCCGCGCCCACTGTAATAATAACTGACGATGTTGTTGGGTCAGCATGGGGACACGTAGGGGTCTTCCACTGCGGAACATCATGTTCAGTACTGTGTGCAGAAAGGTGTGCTCCAAGACACTTTTCCCTGCACCAGCCATTGACATCAGATCTGCCACAAATCGCCACACATTCTGCTTTAGAGAGTGGGAAAGCCTCTGATCCCTATATTCTGTGACGAGATATGGACGTCAAGATGGTTCAAATGGCTCTTAGCACTATGGGATTTCTCGCATTCGGGAGGACGACGGTTCAATCCCGTCTCCGGACATCCTGATTTAGGTTTTCCGTGATTTCCCTAAATCGTTTCAGGCAAATTCCGGGATGGTTCCTTTGAAAGGGCACGGCCGATTTCCTTCCCAATCCTTCCCTAACCCGAGCTTGCGCTCCGTCTCTAATGACCTCGTTGTCGACGGGACGTTAAACACTAACCACCACCACCACCACTATGGGATTTAACATCTGAGGTCATCAGTCCACTATAACTTAGAACTACTTAACGCCAACTAACCTAAGGACATCAGAAACATCCATGCTCGAGGCAGGATTCGAACCTGCGACCGTAGCTGTCGCGCGGTTCCAAACTGAAGCGCCTAGAACCGCTCGGCCACAGAGGGGCGGCTATGGACGTCCAACTTCCTGTCGCCTGCTCACGATTTCAGCATTCTTAAATAATTTTCCTTAGATGCTCACGACAGTTTCATGCGAACAGCCGAACAGCTTCGTCGTTTCCGAGATTCTCGCTCCTAGGCAGTGGGTCACAACTATCTGGCTTTTGTCAAAGTCCCTTAAGGGGGGTAGGACGTCAAAAGGGCCGACTTGGAGCAGGAGAAGCAACACAGGACACTTTAATTTCCAGTGTCTATACTTTTACAAATAAATTCATAAAACTTTGTCAGCATCACCAGGAAGGATTCAGGATTCACACTCATTGCAGTGGATGTTCGAAAACATAACAAAATAAATTTTTTTACCTGCGAAATTTCATCACTTTTTCACTTACTAATGGCTGCATTTGTTGCTATAGGTACACTTTTATTCATAAGTTAGAGAGATTCTTCGATGAATTTTGCACAGCATACATACCATACTCACAGGTGTATGAAACTCTAGAATTTATTTAATTTATGAAAAAACGAATGAACTATTATATTTTAAACTTCATGTTTAGAAAAAATACGAATTTTATAGTTAATTACCTCAATTTTTACCACAGTTTTTAATAGATTTGGAAAATTCTAGAGTTTCTCACACCTTTAAGTATGGTTTGTATACTGTGCAAAATTCTTCGAAGAATCTCTCTTACTTATGAAGAAAAGTGTACCTATAGCAACAAATACTGCCAGTACTAAGTGAAAAAAATGATGAAATTTCACATGTAAAGAAAATCATTTCGTTATGTTTTCGAACTTCCTCTACTGTGAGTGTGAATTCTGAATCCTTCCTGGTCATGCTGACAAAGTTTTATGAATTTATATGTAAAAGTATAGTCAGTGGAAATTAAAATGTCCTGTGGTGCCTCTCCTGCTCCAAGTCGGCCCGTTTGACGTCCTACCCACCTTGAGTCTGTGGATTTCCGTATTTGCACCACTTATCTTCGCTAGACTGGTTCCCTATTTCTGTCTGCTCCGCTCGTATCTCTTCTCTAACCACCACCAGGCAGCACACAATGCTCATAGTATAAGAGTATCCTGCATGACGACCGCTACTATCCGTATAAGCTAGAATCACATGCAGGCCACTTTGAACATCTCTAGTGCCGCGGATGTGATACAGCTCTGTACTGTGTTGCGGGATGATTTTCTGTCCTTGCTCGCACACAATCCATTTCCGGACACGTGTTTGTAGGACCTATTTCCCTCCATTCCCGGTCAGGAATCCATCCCTGCAGTTTGTCTGTTTTATTAATGTTCACCCTATGTAACTGACTACACTCCTGCAGGTAAGAAAATTTAACATTACGTGCAGAAATAAACACTAGTTTGGATATCATTCGAGTTCAGATTTAGTGCAAAATGACTGGAGCAACTATATAGATCAAACGATTTGGATTCACAGTTTGAAACGATCTGAAACGAACAGATCTCACGATTCTCGTGAAGTGACCAGCATACGTTAGACTGCATATTACTACGAATTCTGGGAGTGTACTATAAAGAAATGAAGTCACATTACATTTTATTACTAAGAGGCCAAGAGGGGTAGCCTGGTTGGAATGGTTTTTTTTTCTTTCCCCGTACAATGACTTCCTTCCCCCGTGATCACTGAGGCTGGCGTTAAAAAGCAAGAAACTGTGATGAGTCGGTGTGAAGCTTTCTGCTTTCTGTCCTTCTTGTTTCGTTGATGACAATGAGAAAGAAGAGAGAGGGGGGGGGGGGGGAATAAGGTTCCGGCGCTTAGTCTACTCCTCTCTAATAGCATCAAGGGGGTCGCACAGTTTAATGTCCTCATCCGACTGAGGTATCATCATCAACAGTGTCTTGTGACCCCACCTCATGGCACATTGTGGAGAGATCAAGGACGTTTGCGCGAAATCTGACTGGTGATCAGGCACTTTACGACGTCTCATCTCTAACCACTATGGGACTTAACATCTGAGGTCATCAGTCCCCTAGACTTAGCACTACTTAAACCTAACTAACCTAAGGACATCACACATCCATGCCAGAGGCAGGATTCAAACCTGCGACCGTAGCAGCCGCGTGGATCCGGACTGAGCGCCTAGAACCGCTCGGCCACAGCGGCCGGCTATTCTCCTCCCTGAGTCGATTAATGGCTGTGAAAATTTCTTCAATATCCAGTATCCATACCGGCAACCTCCAGGTCGAGCGTCGTCGTACAATGTGCGATAGCCACCCCGAATGCAGTGTGCATGGGGGAGTCCTACATACACTATGTGTTAAAAAGTGTCCGGACATCCCTATGTAATGCGCAATTGACCACCAGCTGCCACGAGAAGTATAAAAAGACGCAGGACGTGTTGTGTTGTCAGCAAAGGATCAGTAACAGCAGACCCGATCCGTCAGGAGAGCTCAACGACTACGAACATAGGCCAGTCACGGGGTGTCACCTGGCTGACAAACCCACCAGGGGCATTTCAACCCTTCTAAAGTTCCCCAAGTCGATTGTTGGTGATGTGACTGTGAAGTGGAAAAGTGAAGGACCAACTACAGCTAAACCGAGAACAGGAAGACCTCACTAGTGGACAGGGATCGTCGAGCGTCGTAGAGAGTCTTTATAAGAAATCACACCAAATCAGCGGAAGGAATCACTCGTCAGTTCCAAAGTCCTGCCAGCAGTCCAGCTAGCACAATGACTGTGTGAGGGGAGTTAAAAAGAATGGAGTTGCAATGATCGCGCACATCCTCATATGCCACATATGTATGTCTCAAGCTTAGTGACGTTTGGGGTAATGGAAAGTTCGAAGCCACCGGACAGTGGGACCGGACTGGAAGCGAGTGATTTTCAGTAATGAATCACACTACATGCTATGACAATCTGATGGAGGGATTCAGGTTTGGTGAATGCTTGGAGAACGTTGTCTGCTACCATGCGTAGAGCAAGTAGTGAAGTACGGACGAGGTGGTGTTATGATATGAGTGTGTTTTTCGCGGTTACGATGTGGTGACCTTATTGCGCTTACGAAAACGCTAAATCCGCAAGGATACGAACACATTTTACATTATTGTGTACTGCGTACAATAGACAAACTGTGAGACAGTAGTTCTTCGACAATAACATTTCTGAAATGGACTAGCTTACACAGAGTCACAACCTGAATCCAATGGAATATCTTCGTTCCATAACGCAGAATGCAACATCAATCCTTTATCTAGTTTCAGGTCTCGCGGAAGAAAGGGCTGCCATTCTTCCACAGACATTTCGAGACCTCACCGAAAATGCCCCCAGCAGATTTCAAGCATTAATAAAGACGAAGGTTGGAGGTACCCTATATTAATGTCCATTAATAAGTGTCTGGGTATTTTAATCAGACAGTGTGTCAGCGAAAAAAAAATGCTAAAATCATCCTTTTACGTTCACTTTTCGTTTTTTTTTTTTCGATTTATATTCTTCTCACGTCACACTGATAAAATAGAAGATAACATTTAACTGCACATTTATACACGGATTTCTTTAGTCATCCTTAGTCGAGAGAACATTCTGAACAATACTTGCAGCTTCCTATACACAGAAAAAATATCTGAATGGTGCGAAAAGTGGCAGTTGACCCTAAATAACAAAAATTGTGAGCTCATCCACATGAGTGCTAAAAGGAACTTTGGTTACACGATATATCAGTCTAATGTAAAAGCCGTAAATTCAACTAAATACCTACGTATTACAATCACGAACAACTTAAATTGGAAATAACACATAGAAAATGTTGTGGGGAAGGCCAACCAAAGGCTGCGTTTTATTGGCAGGACACTTAGAAAATGTAACAGACCTACTAAAGAGACTGCCTAACTACGATTGTCCGTCCTCTTTTAGAATACTGCTGCGCGGTGTGGGATCCTTACCAGATAGGACTGACGCAGTACATCGAAAAAGTTCAAAGAAAGGCAGTGCGTTTTGTATTATCGCTAAATATGGGAGAGAGTGTCACAGAAATGATACAGGATTTGGGCTGGAAATCATTAAAAGAAAGGCGTTTTTCGTTCCTGCGGAATCTTCTCATTTAATTCCAATCACCAACTTTCTCCTCCGAATGCGAAAAAATTTTGTTGACACCGACTTAGGTAGGGAGGAACGATCACCACGATAAAATAAGGGAAATCAGAGGTCGTACGGAGAGATATATGTGTTCATTCTTTCCGCGCGCTATACGAGTTTGGAATAATAGAGAATTGTGAAGGTGGTTCGATGAACCCTCTGCCAGGCACTTAAATGTGATTTGCAGAGTATGCAGAGTATGTAGATGTAGATGTAGAGGTACAGATCGTGTCTTAACTAAACAGGAAGTCAACAGTGTGGTAAATCACATAATTTGATGACTTTTTACGAGAAAATTTCTCATATTTACGTACGGCGTCTGAAGCTTTAGACGCGAAAATGAGAAACGCAAATGATGACGTGATGACAATTTATACTTTGTATCTTTCATCTGCTGACGTTAAATAACTCTTAACATCCGAAATGAAGAGAAACTCACAGATACAAACTGTTTGGTAGTCACTCGTAGGCAGCTCAGTTAGTAAGAATATTATTCGAAAAATGCAAGGGTCTTACTTTGAGTCCAGGTCCTGCTCACAGTGAAACCGTTGGCACTACCTTCAGCGGTCCATACGGCAGTGCCCTCACACGTAAAAATCTTAAAATGCACTTCGTCATCTTGGAATCGTGGGTAAATTGTGTTCTTCAGTCTGAGATCTCCGCAGTTCGCTGCAGGGATAATAAAAGGATAGACGCGTTCTCAGAAGAGGAGTGACGTCACTATAGGTTAATACTCAGCTTCTGCGTTGCTGCCCGTATGCTAACGACAGTGTGCGGCCGAAGGAGAGGGCGGAGGTCTACTAGTATCTCTGGAATCGTTATACCGAATCCAAAGATAATTGCACCGGTGCACGAAACTTCTCGCTACTATTTATTGTTATCGTAGCACTGTAGCTATACATTCTCCGTTGTACACAATAAAATAAACGTATAAAGAATCCGACAGGGTCAGAATGGATTTGTAGATAACTGCTTTGAACTTTGCGGTACGATGAGGTGTAACCGACGCTAGTTTCGGTACGCAGGATGGAGAGATATTCACACACACTCTTGTAAATCTAGCGACTGGAAGTACTTGAACAGCTTAGTGAAATTATTGTCCGCGAAAGGCAACTGTCGCGGTTCCAGTGTCTATTCTGAAACTATTTTTCTAGTCGTCTTTCGTTTTCCGTTCATTCAGCCAGACACGACACTTGAGACATGAATCCATAGTGTCTTACAGACTTGCATTCTATTTTTTTTTTTTTTTTTTGCAGTGTTTTCCATTGGCCTGCCCCACTAGAGATATGTTCGTCTTTGTGTCAAACGATTCATAATCACACACAGCAACATCGCATTTTAAACACATAGCCTTTCCCGAGACGGAACTAAAATTTCTGACCTTGCCTGCCTCGAGGTTACAGAGGAACAAAACTAACCATGAACAATGAAGTAAAGGATAAGTCGGAGTAGAATATGCGTCAAAGATATTTTACCCTGGAATCCAAATAGCTGTCACCACTTAACAAACGACTAGCGGATGTAATAAAGAAAAAATCCTGCGCTGTAATTATTTCCAGCTTGCTGGTAGATCTACTACCCAAGGAAGGCACCGATCGACGAATTACTTCTGATGGTGCGTTGCGTATAACACATTAACAATCGAGCGAACTGTTATTTGAAAGGTAAAACATCGGTAGTAAAGTGGTACATACAGAATACAGTACAGAGAAAGGCAGTCTGGGATAGTATGAGGGAGCGATAAGTTATGTATAAATCGTAGAGAAACTAGGTTGAAGTAATAAGAAGCGAATGTCATGTGTAGGAGGCAGTAACTGAGAAAAGAGTTAGACTGGGTTGTAGCATATCCTCCGCGTTATTGTCTGTACCTAAGGCAAGCATTACAGAACAAAAAGAAAAATTGGGGAAAGTGATTAAAGTTTAACAAGCAAAAATAAAAATTGTAAGGTTTGCGATGACAATGATTCTATCGGAGACTACAAACCATTTGGAAGACCACTTTAATGGAATAGACAGTGTATCGAAAATGATATGAACATCTTCAAAAGCAAACAATAGTAAAGGAGAGTAGTCGAATTAAGTCGTGTGATGCTGAAGCAAGTAGATTAGGAAATGCGACGTTGAAGTTAGTAAACGCGTTTTGTAGATGGCCATCAAGTGACGTTGGCGGAGTAAAAAAGGATATAATGAGTTAGCTATAGCAAGAGGAGCATTTCTCAAAAAGATAAATTTATCAATTTTGAGAATAAATTTAAGTGTTGGGAACTCTGTTCTAAAAATGTTTCTCTGGTGTGGAGCATTATATGAAAGTGGAGTGGACAATAAACAGTACAGAAAAGAAGAAAATAAAAGATTTTTAAATGTATTGTTACAGAAGAATACTGAATATTATATGACTAGATCGGATAATTAATGAAGTGATACTGAATCGGATTGGAGAGAAGGCACTACACTGCACAATTTGACTCAAAAACGGGATAGGGCATTTCTGAGGCATCAAGGAATCTTTACTTAAGTAATGGAGGAAAGTCTGAGTGACTGTAAAACTGTGGGGGTAGAGCAGTACTTCAATAGACTAATTAGGTACAAATGGATGTAGGTTGTAGTAGTCATGGAGAGATGCCGAGACTTGCACACGATAGATTAGTGTAAAGGGTAGTAGCACCAAAGCAGTCTTCGTACTGAAAACCGCAACAAGTTACAAGAAATAAAACAAGGTGCAGCACATCGAATTCTCTGAAATTAGATGAATGCAGGGAAGGAAGGAACATTACGATTTAACATCCAGTCACCACTGAGATCATTAGAGACGGAGCTTAAGTTCGGATTGTTTCAAGAATGGGGAAGGATATCGGCCGTGACTCTTTAAAGTAACTTTCCCGGCATTTGCCTGGTGTGACAGATAAATGGAGTCTATGTGGATGCAATGATTTTAAAATGATAACGGAGAAGACCGTTGACAAATAATGAACTAGTGATGTAATTACTATATTGTGACAATATACTCTGCTGCCAAATACTGTGCTCCACTGTGACTTAATAGTTTTGCTTGTGAGAAAAATCGATGTTCAACTAAATACTGCAATGAGGATAGTAACACGTTGTATCAGATCTACCCCTCTTCATTAGTTAGCACCTTTAAGCTACACTCCGTGACCCAGATCTTCGAAGACAGAATACCCTTCTCCAGGAATACGAAAAATTAATTAAAATTCCTCAGATCCTAATCCACTCTAACGTTCCTGCAATTAAAATGAGCCGAAAGCAGTGGATTTCAAATTCAGCAGCAAGTGGAATCATATTGCCCAAGAAGAATACCAGTCCCTCATAAGATCTGGTAAAAGACAAACCGGCATGAAATTACAGCGACGTGCTTGGAAAACAGTTAATAGGAAGAGGAAAGGGTTCTTCTTCCTATCAGTGTGACAGTGGCAATGAACATCAGAACGTCAATATAATGAAATAATAAGCAACCAGTTGCATAAAAGAAATTAATTTCACTACCGGTTTCGACTACTTAGTGAACTTGGTGCACTTAGTGCCTTCGTAGGCATAACCTTCTGAAGAACGGCACTAAGGGTGTAACGTCCCTTTTGGAAAATTATGAATGAAAGACTGTGCTGGTAAAACTCTTACGTTATCTGATTTTCAAACAGCTGAGCAAAACTCAACGTACTGAAACAGTTTTCTCTTTACTTATTCTGATCATCACTAAACTGACACACAATATTTTTAGCGCAAAGCAATCTGACTTTCAATAATCCCTACAAAAGAATGGCCCTGACTAACAATAACCTATACCTTTCATGAATCACTTACCTATACAGCGAGCGCCAATACTGCCAGCTAAATAAAAGGTTCTACCTACTGAAGGCACTAAGTGCTGATAGGCATAGTGAGCAAAACATTTTGATAGAGAACAAACAATGTATTTACCTTAATAATGTTCAAACGTCATCATATCAATTCATGACATCCATCTTTACAAATTTCCTTTTTCTGGCGGACACACGTCCAGATCGTCCGTTCTCAAAACTCTGGAATATCTCTCCCCACATCCACCACTGCTGGCGGCTCACCTCCAACTGCACAACGCTACGCGCTGTTCACATCCAACTGCCCAACACTACAATAGCGAATATTTCAACAATGAGTCCAACCAGCCACAGACTGCACACAGTACGGTCAGTGAAGATTTCTTTGTAATGACAGAGGCAGCTCTTGCATGGATTGAAAATTTAGATATTAATTTGTACATTTAGTCATTTAGTTAAGTTTATTTTGTAAAATTATGCAATTCATATATGTATGTTGCAGTTCAGTTTGTATTCCCTTACGCAAAATACATGTGGCAAAAATTTGTTAATGGATATGCTCGGATGACCTAATAGTGAAAATGGCTGCTCACGAAGAGCAGGAAATTTGAGTTCGAGTCCTGATCTGGCACAGATTTTCAATTCGCAGAACATAACGATTAAAACACGTAGTGTGAGTAGAGAACGCATTTGTGTGGACATCTTAGTCTTTAGTTGCTTTACAAGTACCGAAGACCAATAGTTGGGCTGCCAGAACGATGGACCGGAAACAGTTGAAGTATCGGAAACTGAAGGCCACCACAACGACGCGAGGCCCACGTGGTCTCCGGCTGTTAAACACACAGACTCGAGGCCGCGTAATGGTGCTCCTTTCACCTTCGGTTTCACCTTCACCTTGGCCGCGACTGCTAACAGGTTACTGAGCCACACACCGTCGGCACGGTGATTACTCGGAAATTGCGGTTCCGAAAAAGGTCGCAGCGGCATCCAGAGCTGAGCGGCAAGAGTTACGACCCCGCTGGAACGCCGACTGCGATGAGGCGTTCTTGTTCGGCGGCTCCGTAACAGGACCGCTACACACTAACGCCACGATAAAGCTTCGTACCTTGTCTGTCCTCCCTCTCCTCGTACTCCGTCCCCCAGTAACTGCAATTTCAGTGAAAATGGCACGCTAGCTGCGTTCCAAGACTAGAGACAACATTTCGTTCCCCATTAAAGAACACCAAGAACTTGCTACGGTGGCTCAGGAAGAGACATACTGCAGAAACAATCGGCTGGCTTACTACAAAAGGAAATGTCCACGCGCGTCGGACTGCCTGGCAAAACAGGACACTGCGGACCGAGGACTAGGGGAAGCAGGCAGACAACAGAGGACGTACGAAAGCGTGCCGCTGTGGCGGGAGAGCTTTGTCTCCAACTGACCTGCCAGAGAAGCGTCGTCGCCGCCATGGTGTGCAGCGCGCTGGACCGTCGTAAGAACTTGCTGAAGGCGTGCAGACTTGAGCACGCGAACCGCGCCTCCTTAAAAGACAGCCTGCGCCGGCGATCCCAGCGCCGCGTACAGGGCGCCGCCGGGAACTACTGTGACGGTTGCTCCTCTGCGTGAATCAGCTCATTTGCACCGCAGTCAACATCACATGTTTGGTTCCCAGCTGCCCCAAGTTTTCGTGTCCGACGGTGTTTTTAACCCCCCTGGTTTCTGTTACATACCTGTCCTTTCGACTATTTTTCCGACCTTGTGGGAAGCTCCCTTTCACAACACTATGCAGATTCCCTCTACGTTCTTCACACTACCACGCGAATTTGAGTAATGTCAGTATAATGCTTCGTTCTCACACACTGAGCGATGTCAAGGCCGAGTTTAATTTATAACACTGGTTTTACGAGAAACTCGTAGCTGTCGTACGTGTACTCAGAACCACAGTGTTTTGTTGCCGAAGCAGTACTGTTGTTTCAAATGGTTCAAATGGCTCTGAGCACTATGGGACTTAACATCTGAGGTCATCAGTCCCCTAGAACTTAGAACTACTTAAACCTAACTAACCTAAGGACATCACGCACATCCATGCCCGAGGCAGGATTCGAACCTGCAACCGTAGCAGTCGCGCGGTTCCGGACTGAAGCGCCTAGAACCGCTCGGCCACCGCGGCCGGCACTGTTGTTTCACTTATGTAAGATGTTACTATTTAATCCATAGTTGACTCCAGAATTCGCTGCTATGGCTTTGGTTAATCGTATTGTAGTATTTTCTAATTTTGTCTTGTGAAAGCTTACCTGCAAAGCTATTAATAAATCATTGCAAGGTTTAATGTTCCTAACCGTGCTGCATAATCTACTATGTCAAATTTAGCATTTGACACGGAGAACCGGCATCACACCTCTTGCCTGGTCAAACAAACATGAAGTTATTCTGAGTTCAGAAGGAATGAGGAGATTTGGACGGAATAATCTACTCCATGCAAAACGGCGTAGATTCCCAAGTCATTGCTCAACTCGCGCTTTTCTCAAATGACAGCCTGATAGCCCTGAATATAGGCAATCTGGTGCATGTGATATTTCTTGGCTCAGTACCATACCAAAGATTATGTTAATGAAAGAACGATCATATGAATACAAAACAGTTTATCAGTGCATTCAGTATTTCTTGGCAGCGAGGGCAAACATGTTAGCTTGAATCAGATGACCTGTAGGTACACTGAAGTGTCAAACTGTAAAATTTCTAACGTTTTGTATTTTTTCATATAGGCTAAGCTTGAAAATGGTCTTAAGACCGAAACTAGCACTGTGCAAAATAAAAGCCAACTGAAAGCTTTTACCATGAACTTCAACGATTATTTAGCAGCAGATTTTCCCCACGTATATGCATATATATCACGACACTGCAGAAGTAACTTCAGGTGTTCTCCAGGTAGGTGCGTTGGGGCACTTGCTTTTCATGTTATGTATTTATGCCCTAATAACAACCTCAGACTTTCTTTAGGAGAAGCAATTGTCCTTAATGAAGTACTAGGTGAAGAAAGCTAGATAAATGTCCAGTGAGATGTAGATAACTTTTCAAAGTGTCGCGGAGACTGGCAACTTACATGGTATCTTCTGCCTACGATATCCATGAGTCGCAGTTGAAATCAGTCAACTCAAATACCCATATGTAATAATCTGTGAGGATATTAAATGAAATGATTACATAGTCGGAAGCAGCTGACAGATTTCGATTCCTTGGTAGGATACTGGGGAAATACAGCGAGTATACAAAGCAGATTTCTTACAAAATACTCGTGCGACGTATCCTAGAAAATTGTTCAAGTCTATGGGACCCATACAAAATAGGAGCAACAGGGATTGAAAAAATACAAAGAAGGGTATCATGAATGGTGACATCCTGTTTGACTGACTCGAGAAAAAGCTGGAAAACTCTGTCAGTAGACACTTCATAACAGAGGTAAACTATCCGACGAAAATCTACTTAGAAAGTTCCAAGAACCAATATTAAGTGAGGATACTAGGGCTATACTTAAGTGCTCTTCTTGTCGGTCTCTTAGGAAACATAAAGACAATTTTATACTTATTACAGCGCACACAAACATTTAAACATTCTTCCCGCTATCCATACGCTAATGAAACTTGAAGAAAGTCTAAAATTTGGAACAAAGGGAAGTATCCTCTGCCACGCACCTCTCGGTGTTTTGCAGAGTATGGACGTAGATCTAGATGTGGTACATGTATATGTATGTGTGTGTCCGGGAAAAATCATACGATAAGCAACGGATACTAATTGCTTTTTGCTTCAGTATACTTGATATAGAATTTAAACCTTAAGTGCCATGCACTACCAATGGACTCTTCTGTGTACCTCCCTATCGGGTGGCAAGCTGCACATGCCAGAACTCGGGCATTGCTGGTGAGCTTTGTGTCTTATTTTCGGGTCTTAAGATCTGTCACAGACGTTCCACGCTGTTTGCGTGTCGTGTTTTATTGAATATTTTTTTACTCCATGGTGGGGAAGGCTGAATCTTCTAAGCAACGTCTTTTACGTGAGACATATATGGGTTTTCAAGAACGACTCAGTGAAATCTCAGGCGAATAATTTCGAGATATTTATTGATTGCGACATTAATTCGGAGCACTAAAGTCAATGTTATGAAAATGTGGCTCCTGATGGCGATTGAAAAAAACTTACTTCTTCGGTACGAGTAGAAGTTTTCGATGAAGAAAAAGGCAGCCGCCAACTAATGTAAGAACAGATACAGCATCACCTTGCAGCTGCCTGAACTGCGACTAATGCCGAAAAGTCTCCCAGAAAACCTTCTCTTTGAGAGGTGTGGACTCTGTTCTTTACCTAAGAAAGAACAGTTTGAAAACTAGGAATATGTACTTTTTGCACTCCTCGCATGAATAGGTAAACAAGATACCCGTGGCATCGGTGTAGTGTTCCATTTTGTTTGGTGTGTTCCAGGATAGTTTGCGTGAAATGCATTCAGGCAGAATGTGATTAAAATATGATCATCGCCTTGTAAAAATATGTAATTACTTTCTCCTTCCATTTCTAAGTTAAGATGTGGTAATGTTTGTCCCTTCATAGAATTACGGAGCGCAATAGTTTCTCTGCGTCGAAACTGAGTAATAAGCTCAAAATCAGTTTCTTACACAATTTCTCACAACTGCACTGCCATCCTCTGTACAGTTATGTTGCGAATCTGAATCTGCCTGACAATAAGCTGTGAGTGAGTAGAAAGATATATTTTAATGATACATAAAGTAAAAATATACTGTAAATTTAGCGGTATTTTAGTTATCTAGTTGTTTTAGTCGCATATTGCTTTAAAAAATTCCAGTTTTCACAAAATCTGCTTCCAAGAAGTGAAATGAACAACAGAAATCATGAAAATGTTTCCAACAAAACAGTTGTCTTTTCTGTTGTTGTTGTTGTGGTCTTCAGTCCTGAGACTGGTTTGATGCAGCTCTCCATGCTACTCTACCCTGTGCAAGCTTCTTCATCTCCCAGTACCTACTGCAACCTACATCCTTCTGAACCTGTTTAGTGTATCCACCTCTTGGTCTCCCTCTACGATTTTTACCCTCCACGCTGCCCTCCAATACTAAATTGGTGATCCCTCGATGTCTCAGAACATGTCCTACCAACCGATCCCTTCTTCTTGTCAAGTTGTGCCACAAGCTCCTCTTACCCCCAATTCTATTCAATACCTCCTCATTTGTTATGTGATCTACCCATCTAATCTTCAGCATTCTTCTGTAGCACCACATTTCGAAAGCTTCTATTCTCTTCTTGTCCAAATTAGTTATCGTCCATGTTTCACTTCCATGCATGACTACGCTCCATACAAATACTTTAAGAAACGACTTCCTGACACTTAAATCTATACTCGATGTTAACAAATTTCTCTTCTTCAGAAACGCTTTCCTTGCCATTGCCAGTCTACATTTTATATCCTCTCTACTTCGACCATCATCAGTTATTTTGCTCCCCAAATAGCAATTCCTTTACTACTGTAAGTGTCTCATTTCCTAATCTAATTCCCTCAGCATCACCCGACTTAATTCGACTACATTCAATTATCCTCGTTTTGCTTTTGTTGTTGTATTTTCTATAGAAAATAAAAAGTCGTGTAATCAGTAATCGTGTTCCTCCGATCGTACATAACAGTTAATAACAGTTAAGATACAGAAAGTGAAATGACTAAAACATGCGCGAAACAAACGAAAAAGATAGGGTTAGCAAAGGAGAAGAACGACTCTTGTAACAACTGATGTATACCTTAATATTTGTTACTGAAGACATAACCCGGCGCGTTGTTCTCGACGGCGAGTGTTCATGAGAGACAAGGGTGTCGTCTGAAGAGACCTTGTGAACTGTGATATGACCGCTCTTGTTCTCTACACACATAAATGATCTGACAGACAGGGTGAGCTGTAACTTGCAGCTGTTTGCTGATGGTGCTGTGGGGTACAGGAAGGTGTCGCCGTTGAATGACTGTAAGAGGGTACAAGATGACGTAGACAAAATCTCTAGTTGGTGTGATAAATGTCAACTAGTCTAAATGTACTAAAATGAAAGTTAATGTAGATGAGTATAAAACAATACTGTAATGTTCGAATGCAGCATCAGAAGTGGGCTACTTGAGGCAACAACGTCGATCGATTAAATACACTACTGGCCATTAAAATTGCAACACCGTGAAGATGATGTGCTACAGACGCGAAATTTAACCGACGGGAAGAGGATGCTGTGATATGCAAATGATTAGCTTCTCAGAACATTCACACAAGGTTGACGCCGGTGGCGACACCGACAACATGCTGACATTGGAAAAGTTTCCAACCGATTTCTCATACACAAACAGCAGTTGACCGGCGTTGCCTGGTGAAACGTTGTTGTGATGCGTCGTGTAAGGAGGATAAATGCGTACCATCACGTTTCCGACTTTGATAATGGTCGGGTTGCAACCTATCGCGATTGCGGTTTGTCGTAGCGCGACACTGCTGCTCGCGTTGGTCGAGATCCAGTGACTGTAAAGCAGAATATGGAGTCGGTGGGTTCAGCAGGATAATACGGAACGCCGTGCTGGATCCCAACGGCCTCGTATCGCTAGCAGTCGTAATGACAGGCATCTTATCTGCATGGCTGTAACGGATCGTGCAGCCACGTCTCGATCCCTAAGTTAACAAATAGGGGCATTTGTAAGACAACAACCAACTGCACGAACAGTTCGACGACGTATGCAGCATCATGGACTATCAGTCCGGACACCATGGCTGCGGTTATCCTTGACGCTGTATCACAGTCAGGAGCGCCTGCGATGGTGTACTCAAAGACGGACCTCGGTGCACGAATGGCAAAACGTCATTTTTTCGGATGAATCCAGGTTCTGTTTACAGCATCATGACGGTCGCATCCGTGTTTGGCGACATCGCGGTGAACGCACATTGGAAGCGTGTATTCGTCATCGCCATACTGGCGTATCAGCCGACGTGATGGTATGGGGTGCCATTGGTTACACGTCTCGGTCACCTCTTGTTCGCATTGACGGCACTTTGAACAGTGTACGTTACATTTCAGATGTGTTGCGACCCGTGGCTCTACCCTTCATTCGATCCCTGCGAAACCCTACATTTCAGCAGGATAATGCACGACTGTATGTTTCAGGTCCTGTACGAGCCTTTCTGGATATAGAAAATGTTCGACTGCTGCCCTGGCCAGCACATTCTCCAGATCTCTCACCAATTGAAAACGGCTGGTCAATGGTGGCCGAACAACTGGCTCGTCACAATACGCCAGTCACTACTCTTGATAAACTGTGGTATCGTGTTGTAGCTGAATGGGCAGCTGTACCTGTACACGCCATCCAAGCTCTGTTTGACTCAATTCCCAGACGTATCAAGGCCGTTATTGCGGCGAGAGGTGGTTGTTCTGGGTACTGATTTCTCAGGATCTATGCACTCAAATTGCTTGAAAATGTAATCACAGGTCAGTTCTTGTATAATATATTTGTCCAATGAATACCCGTTTATCATCTGCATTTCTTCTTGGTGTAGCAATTTTAATGACCAGTAGTGTATTTAGGCGTAAGAATGCAAAGCGATATGAAATGGAACGAGCACCTGCGGATTGTAGTAGGGAAGACTTAGGTGTATTGGGAGAGTTTTACGCAAGAATGGGTTATCTGTAAAGGCGACCGTGTATAGGACACTAATGCGGCCCTTTGTTTAGTACTACTCGACTGTTTGGGATCCCCATCGGATCGGATTATAAGAATACATCGGAGCAGTTCAGGGCCGGGCTGCTAGATTTGTTACCGCCAGGTTGGATCAACTCGCAGGTATTACGGAGATGATTCGGAAACTCAGATGGGTAACCGTGGAGGGAAGGCGAGGTTATTTTTTAGGAACAGAGTTGATAATTTTAGAGAAGCTGTCTGCCGAACGGTTCTACTGCTGCCAACGCACATTTGCTGAAGTACCGTGAAGATAAGAGAGTGGGGCTTATGTGGAGGCATATACAGGGTGGTCCATTGATCGTGACCAGGCCAAATACCTCACGAAATAAGCGTCAAACGAAAAAACTACAAAGAACGAAACTTGTCTAGCTTGAACGGGGAAACCAGATGGCTCCTTGGTTGGCCCGCTAGATGACGCTGCCATATGTCAAACGAATATCAACTGCGTTTCTTTAAATAGGAATCCCCATTTTTTTATTACATATTCGTGTAGTGTGTAAAGAAATGTGTATGTTTTAGTTGGACCACTTTTTTCGCTTTGTGATACATGGCGCTGTAATAGTCACAAACATATGGCTCACAATTTTAGGCGAACAGTTGGTAACAGGTAGGTTTTTTAAATTAAAATAGAGAACCTAGGTACGTTTGAACATTTTATTTCAGTTGTTCCAATGTGATACATGTACCTTTGTGGACGTATCATTTCTGAGAACGCATGCTGTTACAGCGCGATTACCTGTGAATACCACATTAATGAAATAAATGCTCAAAATGATGTCAGTCAAACTCAATGCATTAGGCAATACGTGTAACGACATTCCTATCAACAGCGAATAGTTCGCCTTCCGTAATGTTCGCACATGCATTGACAATGCGCTGACGCATGTTGTCACACGTTGTCGATGGATCACGATAGCAAATATACTTCAACTTTCGGCACAGAAAGAAATCCTGGGACGTCAGATCAGGTGAACGTGCGGGCCAAGGTATGGTGCTTCGACGACCAATCCACCAGTCATGAAACATGCTATTCAATACCGCTTCAACCGCACGCGAACTATGTGCCGGACATCCATCATGTTGGAAGTACATCGCCATTCTGTCATGCAGTGAAACACCTTGTAGTAACATCGGTAGAACATTACGTAGGAAATCAGAATACATTGCACCATTTAGATTGCTATCGATAAAATGGGGGCCAATTATCCTTCCTCCCATAATGCCGCACCGTACATTAACCCGCCAAGGTCGCTGATGTTCCACTTGTCGCAGCCATCGTGGATTTTCCGTTGCCCAATAGTGCATATTATGCCGGTTTACGTTACCGCTGTTGGTGAATGACGCTTCGTTGCTAAATAGAACGCGTGCAAAAAATCTGTCATCGTCCCGTAATTTCTCTTGTGCTCAGTGGCAGAACGGTACACGACGTTCAAAGTCGTCGCCATGCAATTCCTGGTGCATAGAAATATAGTACGGGTGCAATCGATGTCGATGTAGCATTCTCAGCACCGACGTTTTTGAGATTTCCGATTCTCGCGCAGTTTGTCTGCTACTGATGTGCGGATTAGCTGCGACAGCAGTTAAAACACCTACTTGGGCATCATCATTTGTTGCAGGTCGTGGTTGACGTTTCACATGTGGCTGAACACTTCCTGTTTCCTTAAATAACGCAACTATCCGGCGAACGATCCGGACACTTGGATGATGTCGTCCAGAATACCAATCAGCATACATAGCACACGCCCGTTGGGCATTTTGATCACAATAGCCATACATCAACACGATATCGACCTTTCCCGCAATTGGTAAACGGTCCATTTTAACACGGGTAATGTATCACGAAGAAAATACCGTCCGCACTGGCGGAATGTTACGTGATACCACGTACTTATACGTTTGTGACTATTACAGTGCCATCTATCAGAAAACGAAAAAAGTGATCCAATTAAAACATTCATATTTCTTTACGTACTACACGAATATGTAATAAAAATGGGGGTTCCTATTTTAAAAAATGCAGTTGATATCCGTTTGAACTATGTCAGCGCCATCTAGCGGACCAACCACAGCGCCATCTGGTTTCCCCCTTCAAGCTAGACGAGTTTCGTTCTTTGTAGTTTTTTCGTTTGATGCTTATTTCATGAGTTATTGGCCCGGTCACTATCAATGGACCACACTGTAGACGGTCGTTTTTCGATCGCTTTGTTTGCGAGTGGAACAGGAAAGGAAATGACTAGTCACGGCAGAAGGTAACTTCGACCAAGTACCATACGACGGCTTCCGAAGTATGTACGTAGATGTAGGTGTAGATTACGTTTATCGGATATGAGATTTTTACTGAACTGAAGAAACGAGTAAAGTAACTTAGAAATAGTGGTGATTAACAGGAAAAATGAAAATTCCTTCTTTTTCCCGTACCTTCTTCCTCTTTGACCCATATCTTATGGTTAAAAGAGGAAGTTTTAAATCGTAAATGTCCGTGACTTGAGACATCACTGTAGGGTACCTGTCTCTCTTTGATTCACCGGCGTTGTTCACCACTCAAAGATTTGCGAGGTGGCCTTTGCACGTATAGCTTGCCCTCCACGCGAGAACTGGCGGGAGCTGAGGAGGGTCCAGCCCCTGACCTTGGCACCGGTCAGTGAAACCAGAGCACGCCGACCTGCTGCAGGGTGTGAGGAGGGGGAGGGGCTACGGTCGGGGTCACCGGCCTCTGCGCAGGACCGCCTCTGCCTCCCACAACAGTTCCTTACGCTTCCCGGGATTTGCATTCATTTTGCCTCACGCGTATAGCGAGTCTCCGCTTAGATAGCGAGACTAAGTGTATGCAACGCATAATTCTCCCTGTCTAACAACGTTAATAATCTATGGCACTACCTGCGTCACTCATTCCTCATTCTTCTCTTCCTTTTGTTCGTCTGCACAGAGAGTTTTAAGCCTTGCTAAGTCGAAACAAGGCCCCGAGAGTAGACAACATTCCATTAGAACTACTGATAGCCTTGGGAGAGCCAGTCCTGACAAAACTCTACCATCTGGTGAGCAAGATGTATGATACAGGCGAAATTCCCTCAGACTTCAAGAAGAATATAATAATTCCAATCCCAAAGAAAGCAGGTGTTGACAGATGTGAAAATTACCGAACTATCAGTCTAATAAGTCACAGCTGCAAAATACTAACGCGAATTCTTAACAGACGAATGGGAAAACTGGTAGAAGCCGACCTCGGTGAAGATCAGTTTGGATTCCGTAGAAATACTGGAACACGTGAGGCAATACTAACCCTACGACTTATCTTAGAAGAAAGATTAAGGAAAGGCAAACCTACGTTTCTAGCATTTGTAGACTTACAGAAAGATTTTGACAATGTTGACTGGAATACTCTCCTTCAAATTCTGAACGTGGCAGGGGTAAAATACAGGGAGCGAAAGGCTATTTACAATTTGTACAGAAACCAGATGGCAGTTATAAGAGTCGAGGGTCATGAAAGAGAAGCAGTGGTTGGGAAGGGAGTGAGACAGGGTTGTACCCTCTCCCAGATGCTATTCAATCTGTGTATTGAGCAAGCCGTAAAGGAAACAAAAGAAATGACGGAGTAGGTATTAAGATCCATGAAGAAGAAATAAAAACTTTGATGTTCGCCGATGACATTGTAATTCTGTCAGAGACAGCAAAGGACTTGGAAGAGCAGTTGAACAGAATGGACAGTGTCTTGAAAGGAGGATATAAGATGAACATCAACAAAAGCAAAACGAGGATAATGGAATGTAGTCGAATTAAGTCGGGTGATGCTGAGGGAATTAGATTAGGAAATGAGACACTTAAAGTAGTAAAGGAGTTTTGCTATTTGGGGAGCAAAATAACTTATGGTGGTCGAAGTAGAGAGGATATAAAATGTAGACTGGCAATAGCAAGGAAAGCGTTTCTGAAAGGATTTGTATGGAGTGTAGCCATGTATGGAAGTGAAACATGGACGATAAATAGTTTAGACAAGAAGAGAATAGAAGCTTTCGAAATGTGGTGCTACAGAAAAAGCTGAAGATTAGATGGGCGGATGATATAACTAATGAGGAGGTATTGAATAGAATTGGGGAGGAGTTTGTGGCACAACTTGACTAGAAGAAGGGATCGGTTGGTAGGACATGTTCTGAGGCATCAAGGGATCACCAATTTAGTACTGGAGGGCAGTGTGGAGGGTAAGAATCGTAGAGGGAGACCAACAGATGAATACACTAAGCATATTCAGAAGGATGTAGGCTGCAGTAGGTTCTGGGAGATGAAGAAGCTTGCACAGGATAGAGTAGCATGGAGAGCTGCATCAAACCATTCTCTGGACTGAAGACCACAACAACAACATAGGAGCTGACCTCGCGACCATCCCGTTCTGTACACACAGTCTTTTCAATAAATCTCATATACCCTTCAGAAGCAAAACTTTGTGACCCAAACTGCTCACGGTATTCAAGAGAAGGACAAACAGGCAGAGTATATAAGATCAATTAACTATATGTGCGCCGAAGAACTTTTCTTCTTTTGTTTCACACGACTTTGGAGTACGATAGCTCATCGACTTTGTAATGTTTTGTGTTTTGTGTCTCTCTATTAGCCCAGTATTGTTTCATTCTTTCTGATCTTGCTTTCCTTTCTTCTTCTTCCTTCGTTTGGTTTCGATTTTGACTTGGAACCACTCTTTCTGCTCATTTTTTGCAGTCTTTTCCATGAGCATATTTTCTGTGATTTAGAGTTCCATTCATTCCTTCTCCGTTTCTCTAAACCAATTTGATTTTTTTTTCCGGAAGGATTCGAAAATTTTCTTGACTACTCTATTTGGATTCATTATGAGGTTTTGTCCATAAAAATCAATTATTCTCTTCCTCTCAGTGTCTGAGAGTTTTTCGGCGTTTGGTACAGCGTTTCATTTATAACGTGTGCTAGTTTGTTACTGTTGAATCTGGGACCATGGATTTTTCTGAAAATTTTCATCTCTTTGGTCTCCAGCCTTTCAAATGCGCCATAGTTGGAGGTGGCCAGTGTTTCGGCTGCTTACAGGACTTCCGGGTTGATTGCTGCATTAAAATTTCATTTTTTTTTCATTCCATGAGGCAGAATTTTGTTACATCTATTTTTGTTGAGTTGGAAGGCCAATTCCGATGTTATCCACAAGGCTCTTTATGTATATTGTGAATATCAACGGTCCTACGACACTCCCCTGCGGCACACCTGAAATGAATCTTACATCGGAAGACTTCTCTCCATTGAGAATCACATGCTGCGTTCTGTTATCTAGGAACTCTTCAATCCAATCACACAGTCGGTCTGATAGTCCATATGCTCTTACTTTGTCCATTAAACGACTGTGGGGAACTGTATCGAACGCCTTGCGGAAGTCAAGAAACACGGCATCTACCTGGCAACCCGTGTCTATGGCCCTCTGTCGTCTCGTAGACGAATAGCAGCCTATTGGGTCGTATGCCCCGTGGCCGCCCGGAGTCGGGCCTCCTTGGGAATGCACATTCTTGCGACCGCGGCTGCCAGCAATTTGAATTTTGGCGGTAAAATAGGTAAATTGTGCTGTGTCCACTAACCTAAGTCCCCAGAAAAAATTGGCGCCAAATTCAAATTTCGCGCCAATTTTCTGGGGGTTAGGGTAGTGGAGGTAGCCCAATTGGCTTTCTTCCCGCCAAAATCTGCCATCTTGAATGACATCACAGCGGCACTCTCTGGTGACAAGGGTATGCACTAACACAGTTGGACTCCAGACCTCTTAGCGAACACACGTGCATCATATAAATAATAATAATAATAAATGATAATGAATAATAATAAAGACAAATACAGTTTTGCAGGCATTATCCTGTTAGAATTTGAATTTGGCGCCAATTTCTTCTGGAGGGTTAGGTTAGTGGACGTAGCCCAATTGGCCTATTTTCCCGCCAAAATCCGCCATCTTGGATGACGTCATGCACAGTTGCCAAGTCACACGCCGCCATCTTGGATGACGTCATGCACAGTTGCCAAGTCACACGCCGCCATCTTGGATGACGTCATCGCCGACATCTTGAATAAATTTGGCAACAATGCAGAGTGGAACAGGAAAGGAAATCGTATGGGAAGAGGTCGAGACTGTATGGAGGATGTATAACACGTTCCCAGAGAAGCGTCTGCAGCATAGTCGAAAGGACGGTGGCAACAAGTGAGCGGGCACTATCCTGCAACAGAATGATCCCCCTGTCAGCATTCCTGTGCATTTGAACTTGATGACGCTTTTTAATTTCTGCAAAGTGTCCACATACCGTTGCGCTTAAGCTTTGGCGCCGTGTTCCAGGAAGTTTACGATCAACGGCAATTTGCAATCAAAGAATGATGTCGTCATGACTTTCCCAAAGCTGGTGTGTACAGCTTTTGGTTTTTTCGGTGGAAGTGAATCCATGTGCTTCCATTGTTTGCTGTGACGCTTACTTCCCAACTCAAAATGGTGACACTATGTTTCGTCTCCGGCGACATTGCGGGATAGGAAGCGATATTTTTCATCCTGATACCGTTCCAAGTTCTGCAGTGATGTCGACGTTCTGTTCAATTTCTGTTCACGCGTCAGGCTTTGGGAAACCCAATGCTCACAGATTTTTCGAAACTTCAGATGCTCTGTGGTGATGGCGTGAGCGGTCACGTGACTGGTGCCCAACATGTGCCGGATGTCTTCCACCTTCCGCCGTCGATCAATTCCACCGCAGCAGTGACTGAAGGGGTAATGACAAGATTAGCCTCTTTTGGCCGGCTGCTGTCTTTCAATGATACCCGACTTTCTCGAAACCGTTTATGTCACGCAAACACCCGTGCGTGTGGCAACTGTGTTCGCCACACACAGTAGACTTTTGCTTCATGACATTTCTTCTGCAGAGTGTGGCAGTGTACCGTTGATAAGTCCTGTCGTTCAGGTAACACTACACCAGGAGTCACACTGGATGAAACCTGGTGATCTTGGTGACTATGCAGTTTGGAACGCTTGGCCATAGATTCGGTTTTCTCCAAATGTGTTACGGAGAAACCGAGTGACCTCACAGGCATTTTGAGGTGGAGCTGCACGGTGCATCATGACAGTTGAGTCCGAGGCACCTCTCCTGTAAAGCAGCAATTACATGTTGGCGAATCATATCACAGTAACATGTGTCGTTCACCCTGCATATTCTTGGTCCTTGGGGTCCTCAACCCGGGTGCGGAAAGAGGACCTCCCAGTATTCCTTTACTGCGTCGATACTCAAGAAGAAAAGTAGCATTATTGTTGTAGTCTTGATGAAACAGCTTTACGAGTAAAGCTCTTCTCACTTTGTACAGACCCGTGTTGATTGTCTCCAGCTGTAATATACACCGTTGCTTGTGTTTAACTTTCAACCAGTGCCGGCGCCTAATGCCAAGTCATGGCTGTATCGCTAGTTGCTATTGTTGTGGTCTTCAGTCCTGAGACTGGTTTTATGCAGCTCTCCATGCTACTCTATCCTGTGGAAGCTTCCTCATCTCCCAGTACTTACTGCAAACTTCTGAATCTGCTTAGTGTATTCATCTCTTGGTCTCCCTCTACGATTTTTACCCTCGACGCTGCCCTCCAATACTAAATTGGTGATCCCTTGATGCCTCAGAACATGTCCTACCAACCGATCCCTTCTTCTAGTCAAGCTGTACCACAAACTTCTTTTCTCCCCAGTCCTATTCAATACCTCCTCATTAGCTATGTGATCTACCCATCTAATCTTCAGCATTCTTCTGTAGCACCACATTTCGAAAGCTTCTATTCTCTTCTTGTCCAAACTATTTATCGTCCATGTTTCACTTCCATACATGGCTACGCTCCATACAGATACTTTCAGAAACAATTTCCTGACACTTAAATCTATACTCGATGTTAACAAATTTCTCTTCTTCAGAAATGCTTTCCTTGCCAATGCTAGTCTACATTTTATATCATATCGCTAGTAATAACTCAAATACAGCAGTGCACAGTCTGAACACCATTCCTGTGAAGATGGGTCCCCGTACCGCGAATAGTCTTCCGTCTACATTGGCTCAAGTAACGAAAGTTTAATTATAGCCACCATGCATGTCGTAGGAAGTAACCTGCAACCTATGCTCTCGTAAACTAGACAGCAAACTTCTCCTTAATGCATCACGTGTCCTTTGTAACTCCCGCCTCATCAGCCTGATGACGCCTCTGTGACGCACTCGCGCTTACGAAACGAATCCGTGAGGTAACTCGCCGCTCCACTTGGGATACGACTATTTTCTACCTCCTTTATTAATTGGGGCTTATATGAGTCCCAGGATAATAAGTAAATCTCAAGAAATGGTTGTACGATTGTCTTGTAAGCGATCCCTTTTAGTGGATGGTCAACATAAACGTCCCCAAGACTATCGATAATGCTACACAATGATACTGTGGAATATTATTGACGTCCTCACTACGCTGCTAAATAAAATTACATAATAATATTGTGGCGTGGAATGTCGACGATAAAGACGCTCTTGCTGTGATAATTTTTTTGTTGCAAGCAGAAAAAAGGTTGGATGAAAAATTGGGCCAAGGAGGGCCAAAGATCACTCACGAAAACGAGTTGAGAAAATTGAGGTTGAATGAAAAAAGAAGAAATATTATCGTTAAGTATCGTGTGTTAATGGTCCAACACCTGAAACATTACTGAAAGCGCTTGTCAAAATACACAGGCTCTTGCCCCCATTGCCCTTCCTCTTGGAATCTGCAGTACGATGTTTTTATTCATTACAAAATTCTTGCACATTTCTAGAAGTAACTTCCCACGATTCCGCTAAACCTCTCGTTTAGCACCACGTGGCTGATCCCAGTGTGACATTACTATGGCATTAGCAGTTTCCGTATAATAATTTGTTTGCTGCTTTAAGTACGGTATCGAAGTAATCCATTTGCAATAGATATTGAGTGGACAACCGTCAGTAATCTGGGATATACGCTACTGGCCATTAAAATTGCTACACCAAGCAGAAATGCACATGATAAACGGGTATTCATTGGACAAATATATTATACAAGAACTGACATGTGATTACGTTTCCACGCAATTTGGGTGCATAGATCCTGAGAAATCAGTACCCAGAACAACCACCTCTGGCCGTAATAACGGTCTTGATACGCCTGCGCATTGAGTCAAACAGAGCTTGGATGGCGTGTACAGGTACAGCTGCCCATGCAGCTTCAACACGATACCACAGTTCATCAAGAGTACTGACTGGCGTATTGTGAAGAGCCAGTTGCTCGGCCACCATTGACCAGACGTTTTCAATTGGTGAGAGATCTGGAGAATGTGCTGGCCAGGGCAGCAGTCGAACATTTTCTATATCCAGAAAGGCTCGTACAGGACCTGCAACATTCAGTCGTGCATTATCCTGCTGAAATGTAGGGTTTCGCAGAGATCGAATGAAGGGTAGGGCCACGGGTCGTAAAACATCTGAAATGTTAAGTCCACTGTTCATAGTGCTGTCAATGTGAATAAGAAGTGACCGAGACGTGTAACCAATGGCACACCATACCATCACGCCGGGTGATAAGCCAGTATGGCGATGGTGTGCGGACATTTTCCACGCCGCACATATGCCACGCCGGACGTTTGCCACGATTTTACCTACTCCGAAGGGTTGGGTCCCTTGTTTCCCCCTCCTCCTCCTCATCGCTGTCACGCAGTAAAGATACTTACTGAGACTTTCCGCTGGTTTACTTAACATAGGACCAGAATCTCTTTGGATTTTCCGCCACATTTCTAGAGAGACTTTCGTTGTGAAAACTATTAAATGCATCTCGCATTGAAATCCGCACCAAATTTCGAGCCTCAGTAAAACTTCGCCCATCTTGGAGGTTTTGCGTTCGTCTAAATTATACGTGCCTTTTTCGGTGCTCCTGCAACAGCTTTCTGTCGTGTTTTGTGTACCATGGGGGATCAGTTCCGTCTCTTACTAATTTATTTGGTATGAATCTCTCGAGTGCTGTTGATACTATTTCATTGAACTTAAGCCACATATAGTTTGGAAGGATTGTAGATAGCCTCTTAGAATGAGATCAACCGAATTTTAGCTATTTTTATAAATAGATATATTTCGCGTTTAGTTTGGGTGAATTTCTTTGTTACAGAATTGAGCCTCGCTACAGCTGTGTGTTCACTAATCCCTGTATCCGCCGTGATGCTCAGGATTATTTGTGGTTAAGAGGTCAAGTGTGTTTTCGCAACCATTTACAATCTGAATGGCCTCGTGAACTAATTGTTCAAAATAATTTTTTTAAAAAAAAAAGCATTTAGAACAATTACGGAAGTTGTTTTCTATCTACAATGGGGTCTGAAAATGTATTTTTGTCAACATACGGAAGATAGATTGAAGTCACTGCCAACTATAATTGTATGAGTAGCGTACCTATTTGTGATGGGACTCAAGTTTTCTTTGAACTATTCAGCAACTGTTTCATCTGAGACCGGGGGTCGGTAAAAGGAGGCAGTTATTAATTTATTCCGGATGTCTAATATAACCTCTTCCCATACTAAGTCACAGGAACTATCTGCTTCAATGTCGCTTGTGACCTGAAACACACATTACATTATTTTCTCTTAAGTTGTGCTTCTTGTTTCTGTTGTAGTGCAGATCATTACAATTACGGCTTTTCCCTCGAAAACCTAGGATGCTTTCCCTGTGACCCTCTAAATACCAGAGCTAAACAATGTAGAACAACAACTTAAGTTACAAGCATAGCATTCTGTATTACTTCATTTCCTTATTTCTAACATTTTAAAATTGTACGTCGACTTTAGATGACATGCCAATCGTAGAAGTTCTTATCTCTATTTAGTGAACGTATTTTCAGTCATGTTTTGAACATTGTCCCGCTACACTTTATTAACTAAAGTTTCGCCGCAAGGGATATCGGATTTTAGAGAGTAAATTAATATGGAGTATCTCGTTCTTCTTTTCAAACATTCACATTCCCATTTATTCTTTCCTTATTGTCTTTTGGGCATGTAATTGTAGTAATTAAAGTAGGCACAAATGCAGTGATCAAAAAGAAATGACTAGCGTACATTCACATTCTCTTTACATCGTTCCTTTCTTGTTGCTCCCCTGCCGATGGAGTGTTTCTATCGCAAGCAGAAAGCGTGAAAGGTAGCTACCGTACAGGCAGAGGGATCTATATTTATACTTCGCAGAACTAATTACAAACTGACATAATCGACGGTATAGCTTTCGTTTCCCAAAAGTTATAAATATTTCGATTTCGGAAAAGAAGTTCTTTATTTCATCAAGATGTCGAAGAAGAAGGTCCCTTACGTACTGGTTGTATCGACTGAGATCTGGAGACGGCGGTTTGAAAGCGAACAGAAGAAGTACGAGAAAGGGCGTCCCGTACCTGAGGGATCGCTACTCAAGCTACCTGGCGAAGGCGCAAGTGTGGCAAATGTCCGACGTGGCAAATGTCCGGCGTGACAAATGTCCAGCATTCATGGCGATGACGAATGCACGCTTCCAATGTGCGTTCATCGCCATGTCGCCAAACACGGATGCGACCATCATGATGCTGTAAACAGAACCTGGATTCATCCGAAAAAATGACGTTTTAACATTCGTGCACCCAGGTTCGTCGTTGAGTACACCATCGCAGGCGCTCCTGTCTGTGATGCAGCGTCAAGGGTAACCGCAGCCATGGTCTCCGAGTTGATAGTCCATGCTGCTGCAAACGTCGTCGAACTGTTCGTGCAGATGGTTGTTGTCTTGCAAACGTGACCATGTGTTGACTCAGGGATCGAGACGTGGCTACACGATCCGTTACAGCCATGCAGATAAGATGCCTGTCATCTCGACTGCTAGTGATACGAGGCCTTTGGGATCCAGCACGGCGTTCCGTATTACCCTCCTGAACCCACCGATTCCATATTCTGCTAATAGTCATTGGATCTCGCCCAACGCGAGCAGCAATGTCGCCATACGATAAACCGCAATCGCGATAGGTTACAATCCGACCTTTATCAAAGTAGGAAACGTGATGGTCTTTGGTGTGACGTCATAAGCGCGTGACTTTGTGTGAGATCGGTCTCTAAGTTTTTATATATTTTTAGGTTTCAGATACATATTTTAACGGTTTTTCTGATAATATTTAGTATATAAGTGACTTATTAGTGGTTCTTTCATTCACCTCTGCCTTTATTGTGTTGTGACCTGATATTTGTGAGTGTTTCGTATCGAGCAACTTAACCTCTTATCTGTGTTTACATTCCGCGATGACCAGTTGCAGCTGTAACGGCGCATCGAAAGCTAAGTACTAATTAATTGTTTGTGTATAGTGGTTTATTTAGGAACTTTAGTAGTAGTAGTCAACCGGTGTTTTGGGTGTTTTCTGGTGAAATAATTTCAGAAGAACGTTTTGGGATCTGTTGTCAGTTTCCTTACTGTGTCATTAGACGTTTGATTTTCTTTCTGTGTTAGTCTTTTGTTATGTTCTAATTTGTTGTTCATTAATACTGTTAATAGTAGTAGTTACTTCCCTTGTAGAGTATTGTAGTCACTTTTTTAACATCTTCTTATTGTAGTAGTGGAACTAAGAGAAAGTAGTTATCTTGTTTCAATAACTGTAAAATTTTACCATGAGTGAGAAGTGTGGGCTTTGCCGTAGATTCGTGGGTAGTGGATTGCGGTGTGAGACTTGTTCGAAGTATTTTCACTGGGGGTGGGGGGGGGGGGGGGATGCAGTGGGGAAGCCAGTGGGCATTCTGGTGAGATCCTCTCCTGGAACTGCAGGTTATTTAGCAAGAGTAAGTTGATAGAGGAGCAGGAGCGTAAGATCTGTGCCCTTCAGGTGCAGTTGAAAAACGCACAGGAGGAGCTAGTTAGGATGAGGAGGGGTAAGGGGGATTGGGGAATGGGAGCTGGCTGTTGGCAAGAGATCTGCTAGGAGCAGGAGATTTTCAGATAGTTTTACTATTGGGAAAATTCCTGTAGTAGTGAGTGTTAGAGCTGCTCCTCTTTTAGATTGAAGTCAGCTGATAGGTATTCCTGCTTAAGGGAAGTCTCTCTAACAAAGGAACCACTTTCGACAAAGCTTAGGTATCCGAGTAATGAGGGAATTAGTAATTTCATCAAAATACACAAGGTATTAGAGATAAAGTTAGTGAACTGCTTATAGATGCTGATTCTGAAATTATTGGTATATCTGAACACTTCTTAAATAAGTAGATAATTCAGAGGCTTCCTTTACCAGGATACAGGTTGGCTGGCAGCTTTTCTAGGAGCTCTTTGCGGCGTGGGGGAGTAGACATGTATGTGAAAAACGGTATCCCATTTGAGTCAATTGATGTTTCAAAGTACTGCATTGAAAAGGTGTTTGAATGTTGTGCAGGTGTGGTTACATTTAGTGGAGCTAAACTTCTAACTGTTGTTATTTATAGATCCCCAGACTCCGATTTCACAACATTTTTGCTAAAGCTAGAGGAGGTTCTTGGTTCACTTTATAGGAAATACAAAAAGTTAGTTATATGTGGTGACTTCAGTATTAATTGTATACGTGATTGTGCAAGGAAAAGGATGCTGGTAGACCTCCTTAATTCATATAATCTTATGCAAACCGTATTCTTTCCAACGAGAGTGCAAGGGAACAGTAGAACAACGATAGAGAACATTTTTGTTCATTCCTCATTACTAGAAGAGCATTCTGCTAGCAAAAAGGTGAATGGCCTTTCAGATCATGAGGCACAAATTTTAACTCTAAAAGATTTTTGTGCTGCAACACATGTTAAATATATAGTTATCAACTTCTTAGGAAAGCTGATCCAGTTGTTTTAGAGACCTTAGTAAACCTTATCAAGGAACAAGAGTGGCAAGATGTGGGTCGACAGAAGCGTCCGATCTCACGCGTCGGCTTTGACCCGTGACGTAAGGGTGTTGTGGTGTGTGACGTCATTACGGCGCGGAGTTTGGTTTGTGAGCGTGGCGTGTTTGTAGGTGTCGTCGTGTTGTGGTTTGTTGTGCCCTCTGGTGGTATGTTCAGGGTTTTCGTTTGTTTGGTGTATTGGGCTCAGTTTGCTGTTGCTCAGTGGCGAGTGCTGCTTGCGTATTTTTGAAGCGGAATTTGTATCAGTGAGGTAACGGTTTTGTGGTTTTGTTTGAAGGTTAATGTAGTGGTGATGATTGCTGTACGTCGGGTGGTTTTGTTATTAAGTTTAATCGGTTGTGGTTTTTTGTTCAGGAATGGATATGAAAGACAAGATCAATAGCTCTCGGTTGAGGGCTATGATGGTGGACACAGCTTTAGAGCTGATTAAGTTCCTACAGCTTTTTGGCTTAATTGCCGAGGTGGTGAAGTGCGGTGTGTGCCGTGAACCAATGAAATTGGTTAAAGTTCCGGCCTCTCGGACCAGGGACGGTTATATGTGGCGCTGTCGCAAAGATGACATATGGCGTTCCATACGGCGCGGTACCTGGTTCGAGAAGTCTAGGTTGGGCATGCGTAAGATTCTGCTTTTCACGTATTATTTTTGTTATAGATCCCCATAGAGTTTTTGCACGCATGAGACTGGTGTGAGTGAGAGGAGCGTTTTAGATTGGTATTCCTTTTGTCGTGAAGTGTGCAGAATTTATTAAGTACAGGGGTAAGTTGGGGGGGGGGGGGGCATGGGGTTGTTGTGGAGGTGGACGAGTCACAGTTTGGGAAAAGGAAGTATGGGAGGGGGAAGTCTGTGGCTGGTCTTTGGGTGTGGGGGGGGTTCCGAATGTGTTTTTAGGGTTGTGGAAGGGAGGTCCAAGGCTGAATTAGTGGGGTTAATCGAGGAATATATAGAGCTGGGGTCCACAATAGTTTTTGATGCTTTTTCGTATAGGGGATTGGGTGAGAGGGGATTTAATCATTTAGTAGTGAACCATAGTTAGAGTTTAAGAATTATGAGACAGGGGCTTGTACTAACACAATAGAGGGGATGTGGAGGGCGGTTAAGTCAGTTCTTAGGAGGGGGAAGAGGCGCTCTTCCTACTTTCAATCTCATTTAGATGAGTACTGTTGGCAGAAGAGTGTCACAGAGGGCTATTGTATTGTTCGGGTTTTCTTAAGGGCTGTGGGTAAAATGTATAGGTTGAAAGTGGTTAGTCAGGGTGGTCTGGGTAGGTGGGTGGGGTGGATGGTTTATTTTGTTGTCTAGTATTTGTTAAGGTGGGGGAGGGGGCGAGTGTGTTTGTTTTTTTGTTGAAGTTTTTGTTGAGTTGTAGTGTGTGATTGAGATGTTTTTTTATGTTGCATTTGGTTTTTGTTTGTGGCTTTTTTATTTTGGGGTCGGGGAGGGGGGGGTTGAGGTGTAGGTGGGTTGGGTATTTCTTTTGGTTTAGTATTTTTTCGTTGGTTTGCGTGTGTGTCTGTGTGTGTGTCTGTGTGTGTGTGTGTGTGTGTGTGTGTGTGTGTGTGTGTGTGTGTGTGTGTGTGTGTGTGTGTGTGTGTGTGTCTGCGTGTGTGTGTCTGCGTGTGTGTCTGCGGTGGCAAATCTAGTTTGTGGGGCTGGAACTTTCTTGTGGTAAGTTCTCATTTTTTTGTTTTTGGCGTATGTGTTATATATTGGGGTATAGGGAAGCGTTTCATTGAAATTTGTGGCTGTGAAGGTTGGTATTGGTATTGGGAGATGTTTTTGAGTTACATAGGTCATGGGTAGTGGTCGATCATAATTTATGGGATTGGGAGCTGCTGTTGAGCTATATAGGTCAAGGGAAGTGTTCGATCCCAATTTATGGGATCGGGAGCTGCTGCAGATCTATATAGGTCAAGGGAAGTGTCCGATTCCAGATAATATTGTGTTTTGTGGTATTTGGTGAGTTTTGTGATGCCGATTTTTTTCGTCGTTTTGCGTGGTTTTGTATGGGGGTCGCTAAATTTGTTTATATTTAGTTTCTCCCCACCCAAAAACCCCCAATTTCCCACGCTTGTCCCGTTAGTCATTAGGCTTTTTGTGAAACGTCTGTGTGTTTGTTTTTCGATGTATTTTCGTCTTTATGATACGTATGCAACGATTTTATATCCGCCATATTGGAATTGTCGTTTATGGTCCTTTCCGCCATAATTGTGACGTCATGGGTCAAAGCCGACGGGTGAGATCGGACGCTTTCGTATTTCCCCATGTGGTCAATCGTAAAGGAAGCGGCTGGTCTGCAGAGACAGGTCGAGGATATAGAATCAGTGCGTAGTGGAAATGTGCGTGTTACTGATAAGTCGCATATATGTACAGTATTTAATAATCACTTTCTGAATATAGCAAGTGAACTAAATAGAAACTTAGACCCAACAGGGAATCATATAGCGCTCTCAGAAAAAAGTGTTCAGAGACTATTACCTGAAATGCTCCTCCATTATACTGACAAGAGGGAGATTGAGTTAATAATTAAATCACTAAAGACCAAGAACTCTTATGGATATGACGGGGTATCTAGCAGAATACTCAAGTATTGTTCTATGTATGTTAGCCCAGTACTTAGCCATATCTGTAACTTTTCCTTTAGAAGTGGTCGGTTTCCTGACCGATTAAAGTACTCGGTAGTGAAGCCACTTTATAGAAAGGGAGACAGGGATAATGTTGACAATTATAGACCTATTTCTATGCCATCGGTGTTTGCTAAAGTTATCGAGAAGGTTGTATATACGAGGTTACTGGAGCATTTAAATTCACATAATTTGCTGTCACATGTTCAGTTTGGTTTTAGAAATGGTTTAACAACTGAAAATGCTATATTCTCTTTTGTCTGTGAGGTTTTGGGCGGATTAAATAAAAGGTTGCGAACGCTAGGTGTTTTCTTTGATTTAACGAAGGCTTTTGACTGTGTTGACCACAAAATATTACTGCGGAAGTTGGGCCATTATGGAGTAAGGGGAGTAGCTTACAATTGCTTCGCCTCTTACTTTAAGAACAGAAAGCAGAAGATAATTCTCCGCAATATTGAGAGTGGTAGTGATGTTCAGTCCCAATGGGGCACTGTTAAGTTGTGCGTTCCGCAAGGGTCGGTGCTGGGGCCACTGCTGTTTCTTATTTATATAAATGATATGCCTTCTAGTATTACAGGTGAATCAAAAATATTTGTTTGCTGATGACACCAGCTTGGTAGTGAAGGATCTTGTTTGTAATATTGAAACAGTATCAAATAATGTAGTTCATGAAATAAGTTCATGGCTTGTGGAAAATAATTTGATGCTAAATCACAGTAAGATTCAGTTTTTACAGTTTCTAACTCACAATTCAACAAGAACCGATGTTTTGATCAGACAGAATGGGTATATTATAAGCGAGACGCAACAGTTCAAGTTCCTAGGCGTTCGGATAGATGGTAAGCTGTTGTGGAAAGCCCATGTTCAGGATGTTGTTCACAAACTAAATGCTGGTTTATTTACCATTAGTACAGTATCTGAAATAAGTGACAGTTCAACACGAAAAGTAGTCTACTTCGCATATTTTCATACGCTTATGTCGTATGGTATTATTTTTTGGGGTAATTCTTTTGATTCAAAAATGGTATTTTTGGCTCAAAAATGGGCTGTTCGAGCTATATGTGGTGTAAGTTCGAGAACCTCTTGTCGACCCCTATTCATTAGTCTGGGAAATCTGACATTGCCCTCACAGTATGTTTTCTTTTATGTCGTTTGTTGTTAGTAATATTAGCTTATTCCGAAGACTTAGCAGCTTTCACTCAGTTAATACTAGGCAGAAATCAAATCTGCGTGTGGAATGCACTTCCTTGACTCTTGTGCAGAAAGGATTGCAGTATTCTGCTGCGTCGATTTTCAATAAGCTGCCACAAGAACTCAAAAATCTTAGCAATAGCCCAAACACTTTTAAGTCTACACTGAAGAGTTTCCTCATGGCTCACTTCTTCTATTCTGTCGAGGAGCTCCTTGAAGAGCTGAAAAATTAACGAAATTCCAGTGTTACATTGTTGATTTTCTTTATTTAAACTTACGACTTGTCGCCTGAATATGTTTCTTATATTTCATTTTGTCTGTTTCTACTATCGTGTTATAATTTCATGTATTGACTCGTTCCATGACCATGGAGACTTCTCCTTCTTTTGGTCCCACGAAACAATAAATAAATAAATAAAAATAAATTGTACGCATTTCTCCTCCTTGCACGAGGCATCACAACAACGTTTCACCAGGCAACGCCGGTCAACTGCTGTTTGTGTATGAGAAATCGGTTGGAAACTTTCCTCATGTCAGCACGTTGTAGGTGTCACCACCGGCGCCAACCTTGTGTGAATGCTCTGAAAAGTTAATCATTTGCATATCACAGCATCTTCTCCCTGTTGGTTAAATTCCGCGTCTGTAGCACGTCACCTTCGTGGTGTAGCAATTTTAATGGCCAGTAGTGTAGTTAACCGTCCAGGGAGCGCTTTAGATCATTGCAAAGACAGTTGAAAGTCCAACAAACGGCGTTCTGTAGGTCGTCTTCACTGTTATTGTCGTCGCTAGGCACCGGACACCGCCACGCAGCAGGAAAGCGTTTAGAGGGCCTGCTCCCCGCCCCCGCTCCGCCCCCACAAACACCAGAACCATCGGCGCAGCGGCCGCCGCCTCCGATCGTGCAGCCCAAGATGCGCGCCGACGTGGTGAGTTCATCCTCAGTATCACACTTCTACTTACCTCACCATTCTCACCGCAGTTATTCACATGGCTGCCTATGTTTCTGTCTCGCTTTCCTTAAAGATCGTCGCTGACTTATACTGACGTTAGACTTATCAAAACAGACTTATGGCATTTTTATTGCATACGAAACACAATCTGATTCAAAGTAGGGTAATTCCAAGAATGATTGCATATAGAAGTGACGGGGTCCAAACGACACATATCGTACGTACGATTGTAAATCGATCATGCGACTCTGGTGGAGCGCATAATGATCAATTATTTGTGACCGTCATTTTTATCTGTTTTCCGTCGTTCCTTTAGTTGCTCTAAATTACATACCTCCGCGAATTATTTGTGAGTTGCTTGGGAAACCCAGACGATTTCTATCAATAGTGATTGTGGTAATTTCCAAGAATGATTGCCAGTCTAAGTTTGAGCGCTCCAAACGATACATATCGAAGTTGCGTTAGTAAATCTATTATGGACTTCTCGAGCGCGCGTTACGAGTATGTTTGAAGGTGTCACTAGAGAACGTCAAAACAAAAGCGTTAGAAAAGCACTAGTAAATTGAAAGGAGACGACTTACCTTAGTCGCCGTCGGTGTTATCGTCTTGTGAGAGTCCGCTCGATGTATAAGCTGCAGGGACAAGTCCTTTTTTGCCATACCCTGGGTAAACTCTGCCAATATCGCGTAGGAATATCGGCAGAGTGTCGCGTGCGTCGACTTTCCCCTGTAGACGGAAGTTGTGAAAGTATAGGTACTGGAATAAATAGAGTTCGTCCCTCTGTCCTGTACGGAATTCTCTTTTTATGGTTGACTTGACAGACTTCCACAGGCGTTCTATGTACTGGGTATGGACACTGGCGTCATCTGAAGAGACGAACTCCACAGTGTGGTTCACAAATTCGTGCTCGAAGCCTTCAGCTTTGAGACTCTGGTATGACTGAAACCCGTCGGTGATGACTTTTGTTCCTGGCAGTATGAAAGGCTTTATAAGACCCACTAGAGTCACCTTGTCTCGCGACAACACCCTGACAACCAAACACTTGCGTCACTCCCTTTCTATGCCACCAAAAACCCAAATATGACCTACTTCAGTTTTTGTAGGCCGCCCCCTCTGATTCTTTCGCCTAACAATGTGAGACTCGTCTACTTCCACTGCTTTATTCGGTCCACCAATTGGAACACTATCGTTTGTCACTATGACGTTGCACACTTCTCGGCAAAACCCGAAGTAATCACAGACGGTATTCGCCGATAGCACAGTTTCTGATGCTGTGGTTTGCAGAGTGTAATCACGAATCCAGTACGACACAAGAATTATGATCGTCTCAATCGATAATTTAGAGGACTCTAACCACGTATTTTTCATGATGCTGGTTCGCTTTCCACAAAGTCCGCAATGAAATTGCAATGGAATCTCTGTGTCCGCACACCTCGTATGCAGTTTCACGGACTTGGCAGCGCCACAGTCAATACAGTCTCTCGTGTCTTCGTCGGGCAGAAGTCCATATTTCCGGGAAAAAGTCACACATTTGTCTACACTGCTTATTCATGGAATGAGAGTTCTCCATGTGATGCAATCCACAGACGAAACTTCAGAAGCAGCACTCATTACACTCGCTATGAAGGGAAAAGTCACAAACAATTATGGCCGGAACGTAATTTACTGAAACAGAAGAAACAACGCAAAACTGAACGAAGACGATCACAAGTAACGTATCATAACGCGCGCCTCGAGACCTCCATAATCGATTTACTATCACAACTTCGATATGTATCGTTTGGAGCACTCCAACTTCGATAGGCAATCATTCTTGGAAATTACCGTGATTGTGATGTCTGGTATTCCTTGTGTTTCTTCGGCGGATTCTCTCAGATGCAAAAATCTAATTCCATGCTTATACAGCGTAAAAAATTGACTATTTGTCGCAAATATGGAGTACTGCCGGACGAGGAAAGGAGGGACTGTATAGTCTGTGGTGGTGCGAAGTGTGTAAAACATCGTAAGAGACGTTTCGATGCTCAAATAGCGTTACAATTTCATTGCGGACAGTGCTGAAAACGAACGAGTATCAGGAAGAATACGTGGTTCGACTCTTCCAAATTATCCATCCAGACCAGCGTAATTCTTCTATCTTGCTGGATTCAGACTACACCTTGCAAGCAACAGCGTCGGAAACCGACTTATCCGCTAATACCGTGTGTGACTATTTCTGGTTTTGCAGAGAAGTGTGTTATGTGGTGGACCGACTAACGTTGTGGAAGTGGACGAATCTCATACAGCTAGATGGAAGAGCCAGAGAGGACGACCTTTAAAGAGTGAAATCGATCATGTTTGGGTATTCGCTATAATAGAGCGAGAGACCCGGAAGTGTTTGGTTGTGACAGTATTGTCCAGAGACAATGTCACTTTAATGTGTCTGATAAAGCACTTCATACTGCCTGGTACTAAAGTCATTACAGACGGGTTTCAGTCCTACAAGATTCTGAAAGCTGAAGGATTCGACCGCGAGTTCATGAACCACTCTGTAGAGTTTGTGTCTGGATGACCCCAGTGTACACACGCAGAATATCGAGCGGCTGTGGAAATCTGTGAAGTCTTCCATTAAAAGAGAAGGGCGTCCCGGACAAAGAGACGAACTGTACTTGTTTCAGTACCTCTATTTCCACAACTTGCGTTTGCAGGGAAAAATTAACGTACGTGACACACTGCCGATATTCTTGCGTGATATTGGCAGTGTGTGCCCAGGCTATGGCAAAAAGGGAATTGTCCCTGTCCCACATCACATGGACTTTCAAAAAATGGTTCAAATGGCTCTGAGCACTATGGGACTCAACTTCTGAGGTCATTAGTCCCCTAGAACTTAGAACTAATTAAACCTAACTAACCTATGTACATCACAAACATCCATGCCCGAGGCAGGATTCGAACCTGCGACCGTAGCGGTCGCGCGGTTCCAGACTGTAGCGCCTAGAACCGCTCAGCCACACTGGCCGGCATGGACTTTCACATAAAGACAACACCGACGACGAGAATGGTAAGTCGTCTCCTTTGTAATTACTAGTATTCTTGTAACGCTCTTCTTTTGTCGTTGCTGTAGTGACCACTGCAAACATACTCATAACGCGCGCCACCAGAGTCGCATGATCGATTTACAATCTCATGTTAGATATGTACTGTTTGGACCCCGCGACTACGATAGGCAATCATTCTTGGAAATTACCCAAAGTAGTTCGACACCTATTGGGGGCATTAATACTGGGTGTGTCCATCCTTCGCCTTTTTGAAGGCTTGCCCTCTGCCGGCAACACTGTCAGTAAGGTGTCTGAATGTCTGTGGAGGAGCGGCAGTCCATTCCTGCTGAAGAGCCGAAACCAGAGAAGATAGTTACGTTGGGCGCTAGGGTGTGGAGCGCATTCGACATTCTAACTCATCACAAAGGTGTTCCATTGCGTTCAGGTTGGTACTCTGGTCAGGCCAGTCCATTTTAGGAATCTTAATGTCCACAAACCATTGCATCACAGATGCTGCTTTGTGACATGGTGTGTTCTCATGGTGATACAATCGTCATCTCCTAATTGTGTGTCTACTGTACACAGTACACACTGCTTTAGTCACATTCTTCCACATTCAGTGTTTTCTCAGGTGCAGCACGGGGTCTACACACTAACAACGAAAATCAACGCCATGCCTAAACACCACCACCTCTGTACATCACTGTTGGCACTACACATAGTAATAGGTAACGTTTCTGCTGGCATTCACTAAACCGAAATCCTTCCACTGGATTGCGACTAGGTATAGGTGTCATTTCTGTGACACTCTCTCCCGTATTTCGCGATAATACAAAACGTGCTGCCTTTATTTGAACGTTTTCGATGCACTCCGTCAGTCCTATCCCGTAAGGATCCCACACCCCTCAGCAGTATTCTAAACGAGGACGGACAAGCGTGGTGTAGGCAGTCTCCTTAGCAGGTCTGCTACATTTTTTAAGTGTCTTGCCAATATAACGCAGTCTTTGGTTAGCCTTCCCCAAAACAATTTCTATGTGTTCCTTCCAATTTAAATTTTTCTTAATTGTAATTCATAGGTATTTAGTTGAATTTACGGCTTTTAGATTACACTGCTTTATCGTGTAACCGAAGTTTGAGTTCCTTTTAGCACTCATGTGGATGACCTCACGCTTTTCGTTATTTAAAGTCAACTACCAATTTTCGCACCATTCCGATATTTCTTCTAAATAGTTTTGCCGTTTGCTTTCATCTTCTGATGACTTTATTAGTCGATCAACGACAGCGTTATCTGCAAACAACCCAAGACGGCTGCTCAGATTGTCTCCGATATCGTTTATATAGATAAGGAACAGCAAAGGGCCTATAACACGATCTTGGGGAATGCCAGAAATCACTTCTGTTTTACTCGGTGACTTTCCGTCAATTACTAGGAACTGTGACCTCTCTGACAGGAAATCACAAATCCAGTTACATAACTGAGACGATATTCCATAAGCATGCAATTTCACTACAAGCCGTTTGTGTGGTACAGTGCAAAAAGTCTTCCGGAAATCCAGAAATACGGAATCGATCTGAAATCCCTTGTCAACAGCACTCAACACTTCATGTGAATAAAGAGCTACTTGTGTTTCACAGGAACGATCTTTTCTAAACCCATGTTGACTGTGTCAACAGACGTTTTCTTCGAGGTAATTCATAATGTTCAAGCACAATATATGTTCTAAGAATCCTGCTGCATATCGACGTTAACGATATGGGCCTGTAATTTAGTGGGTTACTCCTATTGTCTTTCCTGAATATTGGTGTGACCTGTGCAACTTTCCAGTCTTAGGGTACAGATCTTTCGTCGAGCGAACGGTTGTATATGATTGTTAAGTATGGAGCTAATGCATCAGCATACTCCGAAAAGGAACCTAATTGGTATACAAACTGGACCAGAAGACTTGCTTTTATTAAGTGATTTGAGTTGCTTCACTATTCCGAGGATATTTACTTCTACGTTACTCATGTTGGCAGCTGTTCTCGATTCGAATTCTGGAATATTTACTTCGTCTTCTGTTGTGAAGGCATTTCGGAAGGCTGTGTTTAGTAAATCTGCTTTGGCAGCACTGTCTTCGATAGTATCTCCATTGCTATCGCGCAGAGAAGTCACTATTGTTTCTTGCCGCTAACATACTTCACATACGACCAGAATCTCTTTGGATTTTCTGACAGGTTATACTGGCGCGCCCGCATCTCGTAGCAACTGCTGGTAAGTTCCGTACTACATAAGGGTGTCCGGACACTTTTGATCAGATAGCGTGTATCATCGGAAGGCTTCAGCCAAGTATGAACACCGAATGAACTGACGCGCCTCTTTGAGTTGCAAATGACAGTGTTGTGTTTCGCCTAGACAATGAATAAGTCTCTGCTAATGCTGTTACAGACCCAAGGATGCAAATTTGTAAAAACCTAACTCTGCTCGATCCTGCATTAGATGGTATGGAAACGGTCACCGTTCCGTAAAGATTAGTAAGTAAAAGCATGAATTTTGGTTACTTACCAAGATGGGATAGTGAGCTGAAACACGATAAGCAGTTGACAAACGACTTGCAAACTTCTATATTTGACCATTACGGTGAAATGCTTTAAAAAGATGGAGATTTTACATGCCAGTTTTCATCATACTACGCGAATAACTCGTTATAGGATAGAAAGTAATTATGTAAAATTTAGATATCTCTTGGATTACGCTGCCTCACATTAACATATACCTTACGGAACATTTCAATTACAAATACTCAGACCTATTCTATCCTTTGTCATTGACTTTACCTGTCCTGAATTCATTGGTGAGACAGCAACTCTGCTGTAACGACGTGTAAAAGCAAAGTTCACCAACTAGTAAACATCGCGTCATCTGTATTATTAAACGGCTAAAATGGTAACAAGCTTTCCGTTGCAGGTTCCCTATCTAATGGCTTCAAGGGGGCAAAAAAGTTTTATTTTGGCTCTTCTATCCTTCACAGGTTAGATCTCTCGACCTGTTCTGGCCTCAGTGTCATCTCTTAACTGGCCGTCTTCTGTCCCTCTTTCCTGTCGCTTGTATCCGCCCGAGTGGCCCACCAAGCCAATTGCTTAACCCTCAACCTAGAGGACCAGGTAATTTGTAATAGAATTTCCCTTCACCCCTGTATTTCATATAATTACTGCCCGAATTCAAAAATTTGAAATGCTATCATAATCCGCTCTTTAAAAGGTGCAATCTTATGTTAAAGGTTTAACACAATAAGACAGGTAATATGGTTAGAAACTGCGTATACACTAAGTGAGCAAAAGTATCCGGACACCCCCCCAAAAACATAAGCTTTCCATACTCCTAAACACCCATAGGTCCACTGTTACCGATGTGATAGTGAAGTCGAAACGCGAAGTGACAAGTACAGCATAAAAGCGTACAGGCCGACCTCGTCTGCTGACCGACAGACACCGCCGACAGATCAGGAGGGTCGTAATGTGTAATAGGCAGACATCTATCCAGACCATCACACAGGAATTCCGAACTGCATCAGGATCCACTGCAAGTACTATGATAGTTAGGTGGAAGATGAGAAAACTTGGATTTCATGGTCAAGTGGCTGCTCATAAGCCACACATCACGCCGGTAAATGCCAAACGACGCCTCGCTTAATGTAAGGAGCGGAAACAATGGACGATTGAACTGTGGAAAAACGTTGTGTGGAGTGACGAATCACGGTCCACAATGTCGCGATGCGATGGCAGGGTGTGGGTATGGCGAATGCCCGGTGAACGTCATCTACCAGCGTGTGTAGTGCCAACAGTAAAATTAGGAGGCGGTGGTGTTATGCTGTGGTCGTGATTTTCATGTAGGGGCTTAACCCCTTGTTGTTTTGCGTGGGCCGGCCGGTGTGGCCGTGTGGTTCTAGGCGCTACAGTCTAGACCACTACAGTCTCAGGTTCGAATCCTGCCTCGGGCATGGATGTGTGTGATGTCCTTAGATTAGTTAAGTTTAATTAGTTCTAAGTTCTAGGGGACTGATGACCTCAGAAGTTAAGTCGCATAGTGCTCAGAGCCATTTGTTTTGCGTGGCACTGTCACAGCACAGACCTACACTCATGTTTTGACCACTTTCTTGCTTCCGAATGTTGAGCAGCAATTCGGCGATGGCGATTGCATCTTTCAACACGATCGAACACCTGTTCATAATGCACGGCCTATGGCAGAGTGGTTACACGACAATAACATCCCTGTAATGGACTGGCCTGCACAGAGTTCCGACCTGAATCCTGTAGAACACCATTTGGATGTTTTGGAACGCCTTCTTCGTGCCAGGCCTCGCCGACCGACATCGACACCTCTTCTCAACGCAACGCTCCCTGAAGAATGGGTTCTCATTCCCCAAGAAACCTTCCAGCACCTGATTGAACGTATGGCTGCGAGGGTGGAAGCTGTCATCAAGGCTAAGGGTATGCCAACACCATATTGAATTCCAGCATTACCGATGGTGGACGCCATGAATTTGTAAGTCATTTTCAGCCAGGTGTCCGGATACTTTTGATCACACAGTGTATATCAACGCAAACAGAATGCTTTCTGATCATTTAACACATAAAAAGAGTTTCATGTAAGTTATTCGGTTCCATCTGACTGTAGGAAATGTTGAAATAAGGTGAAAGAATATGTAACGCCTCTTCGAAGAGGTAAAATGTAAAGGTATTAATACATAAGGTACAGACTGAAAACCTCTATTAAACGGGTAAGAAAAGGCAGACAAATGGCAGGAGAACATTTACGACCTGAACGACGGACATGAACAGTGTCATACCTTCTGAGTGCTAAATCAGCAGCAGGTTTAGGAACTAGAATGCTGTTTGTGTTGGTGTCAAAAGTCTATGAAACGAGTGATCATCATAACATTTCCAGAAGAGCATTATCATCACATTGTCTAAGGAGTTATGAGACGAATATTAACAAAAGTAAAACAAGGGTAATGGAATGTAATCAGGCGTTGCTGAGCGGATTAGGTCATGAAATGGGACACCAACAGTAGTAGATGCGTAAGGTAGCAAAATAACTGATGTTAGCGGAAGTAGAGAATGTATAAAATGATAGAGGCTACACCAATAAAAGTATTTCTGAAAAAGAGGAATATGTTAAAATCTAATATGAATTTAAGAATTAGAAAAGTTTTTCTAATGATGTTTGTCTGGACTATAGTGTTGTACGGAAGTGAAATGTGGATGATAAGCAGCTCAGACTAGAAGAGGATAGAAATTTCTGAGATCTGGTGTTACTATAGAAAGCTGAAAATTAAATACGTAGATCGCGTCACTGATGAGGAAGTACTGAAACGAATTGGGGAGAAGAGAAGTTTATGGCACAACTTGATTAAAAGACGGGATCAATTGATAAGACATGTTCTGAGGAATCCAGAACTAGTTTATCGCGGGAAGATGGGGACAAAAATTGTTGAGAGACAATAGTGGATGAATACAGATAGAGGTACGATGGAATGTACTTTGCGGTAGTTATTCGGAGATGAAGATACTTGTGTAGAATAGAGTACAGTGTAGAGTTGCACCAAACCAGTCTTCTGAGTGAGGACCACAACAACAACAACAACTACTACTGCTACTATTACTAGTACTACTAGTACTACTTTAGACGGAATGCGCAGATAAATAAAAAAATTACTGGGTGATTAGTTTGACAAGCCACTATTTTAAATAAAAGACTAAAGTAATGTACTTAAGAACAGAAAGAAAAATTTAAGATGTACTGGTAGAAGATCAGCTTGCCATCAGAAAGGTAAAACAACGGACAGAAAACTTAGACTAGCTACTACTTCTGTCCCTGAGGATTGAGGATGATGTACTGGTTTCTGTTTGCTTGGAAATATTTAGTTCAAGCGCATGCTTTTTCCGATACTTTAATACCAAGCATTTTGTTCAACAGGTGACAATAGAGAGATATAATGAACGCTTACCGCAATTCAAGGTACATGGCCACAAGGCTCCCGTGCCTACAGCCCACGATCTTGTAAACAAACAACTAATCTCATTTTTAAAAAGTTCGTTTCTTTACATGCAAGCTACTTTTCAGAACTAACAAGTTTTATGTGAAATTGGCAATCTTCAGATGATAACGAAAAGCAGCGGTGTACATTAAAATACACCTAAGAAATGATATTTTAAAATAGTAAAAGGATGTCAGATATGTAGTGAATCAACACTGTTTTTGCAAGATGTTTATGTAACGCACTCGTTTTACTTGAACCCGCATTGCTTGAAATATATCATTTCCCATTAAAATTACAAAACCAGGAAGAATAGCAAATAACCAGTTTTACTTATTTTGTGTTTACATTACAGTAAGAAGAAAAAAAATGATATAAATGGCAACTGATTTCAGAATACACAGTGTATCATCAATCACGCGTCTGAAAAGCATAGTTTGCAAATGCCCTGCTTCCGGGACACGTTGAAGCGAGCCAGCACCAGACTGAACCTGTCTCATGGATCAACTATGAGAGATGGCGAACCGAACAGGCTGTCTGTTGTTTTTATGCAGTTTTCCTGGTACATCTACGTAAATTCTGGTCTGAACCCACTTTCGCTTTAGTTACACTTAGAAAAACTTGTTGTTGTTGTTGTTGTTGTTGTTGTTGTTGTGGTCTTCAGTCCTGAGACTGGTTTGATGCAGCTCTCCATGCTACTTTATCCTGTGCAAGCTTCTTCATCTCCCACTACCTACTGCAACCTACAGCCTTCTGAATCTATTTAGTGTATTCATCTCTTGGTCTCCCTCTACGATTTTTACCCTCCACGCTGCCCTCCAATACTAAATTGGTGATCCCTTGATGCCTCAGAACATGTCCTACCAACCGATCCCTTCTTCTAGTCAAGTTGTGCCACAAACTTCTCTTCTCCCCAATCCTGTTCCACACCTCCTCATTAGTTATATGATCTACCCATCTAATCTTCAGCATTCTTCTGTAGCACCACATTTCGAAAGCTATTATCCTCTTCTTGTCCAAACTAGTTATCGTCCATGTTTCACTTCCATACATGGCTACGCACCATACAAATACTTTCAGAAACGACATCCTGACACTTAAATCTATACTCGATGTTAATAAATTTCTCTTCTTCAGAAACGCTTTCCTTGCCATTGCTAGTCTACATTTTATATCCTCTCTACTTCGGCCATCATCAGTTATTTTGCTCCCCAAATAGCAAAACTCCTTTACTACTTTAAGTGTCTCATTTCCTAATCTAATTGCCTCAGCATCATCCGATTTAATTCGACTACATTCCATTATCCTCGTTTTGCTTTTGTTGATGTTCATCTTATACCCTCCTTTCATTACACTTTCCATTCCGTTGAACAGCTCTTCCATGTCCTTTGCTGTCTCTGACAGAATTACAATGTCATCGGCGAACCTCAAAGTTTTTATTTCTTCTCCATGGATTTTAATACCTACTCCGAATTTTTCTTTTGTGTCCTTCACTGCTTGCTCAATATACACATTGAATAACATCGGGGAGGGGCTACAACCCTGTCTCACTCCCTTCCCAACCACTGCTTCCCTTTCATGCCCCTAGACTCTTATAATTGCCATCTGGTTTCTGTACAAATTGTAAATAGCCTTTCGCTCCCTGTATTTTACCCCTGCCACCTTCAAAATTTGAAAGAGCGTATTCCAGTCAACATTGTCAAAATCTTTCTGTAAGTCTACAAATGCTAGAAACGTCAGTATTGCCTCACCTGTTCTAATATTTCTACGGAATCCAGACTTATCTTCCCCGAGGTCGGCTTCTACCAGTTTTTCCATTCGTCTGTAAAGAATTCGCGTTAGTATTTTGCATCCGTGACTCATTAAACTGATTGTTTGGTAATTTTCACATCTGTCAGCACCTGCTTTCTTTGGGATTGGAATTATTATATTCTTCTAAAGTCTGAGGTTATTTCGGCTGTCTCATACATCTTGCTCACCAGATGGTAGAGTTTTGTTAGGACTGGCTCTCCCAAGGCCGTCAGTTGTTCTAATGGAATGTTGTCTACTCCCGGGGCCTTGTTTCGACTCAGGTCTGTCAGTGCTCTGTCAAACTCTTCACGCAGTATCGTATCTCCCATTTCATCTTCATCTACATCCTCTTCCATTTCCATAATATTGTCTTCAAGTACATCGCCCTTGTATAGACCCTCTATATACACCGTTCTCCTTTCTGCTTTCCCTTCTTTGCTTAGAACTGGGTTTCCATCTGAGCTCTTGATATTCATACAAGCGGTTCTCTTTTCTCCAAAGGTCTCTTTAATTTTCCTGTAGGCAGTATCTATCTAACCCCTAGTGAGATAAGCCTCTACATCCTTACATTTGTCCTCTAGCCATCCCTGCTTAGCCATTTTGCACTTCCTGTCGATCTCATTTTTGAGACGTTTGTAGTTCTTTCCGCCTGCTTCATTTTTACTGCGATTTTATATTTTCTCCTTACATCAGTTAAATTCAATAGCTCTTCTGTTACCCAAGGATTGGTACTAGCCCTCGTCTTTTTATCTACTTGATCCTTTGCTGCCTTCACTACTTCATCTCTCAAAGCTACCAATTCTGCTTCTACTGTATTTCTTTCCACCATTCCTGTCAATTGTTCCCTTATGCTCTCTCTGAAACTCTGTACAACCTCTGGTTTAGTCAGTTTCTCCAGTTCTCATCTCCTTAAATTCCCACCTTTTTGCAGTTTCTTCAATTTTTAAAACTTATCACACCTAATATGAGATGTACACCAGATGCATACAGATGTGCCACACGGATTCCTCCCCAGAGTGGGAGGGTAAGGAGGGGGGTGAGTGGTGGCGTCAGGAAGGTCATCTAGCTGGCATCTGTCACTGTTGTTGTTGTTGTGGTGTTCAGTCCGAAAACCGGTTTGATGGAAGTCTCCAGCTGCTCTGTCCTATGCAAGCGTGTTCATGTCTTAGTAACTACTGCAACCTACGTCCTTCTGAATCTGCTTACTACGCTCAACTCTTGATCTAACCTCTACGATTTACAACCCCCATCCCCCGCCCCCAACACGCTTCATTCCAATACTAAACTGGTGGTCCCTCGATGTCTCCGAATATGTCTTAATCAACCGATCCCTTCTTGTAGTCAGTTTGTGCAACAACTTTCTTTTCTTCCCATTTCTATTCAGTGCCTCCTCGTTAGTTACATGATCTCCCCATCTAATCTTCAGCATTTTTCTGTAGCACCACAGTTCAAAAGCTTCTATCCTCTTCTTGTCTGAACTGTTTTCGAACATGTTTCACTTTCATACATGGCCACACTCCACACACATGCATTCAGAAAAGACTTCCTGACACTTAAATTTATATTCGATGCAAAACATTTTGTCTCCCCCAGGAACATTTTTCTTGCCATTGCCAGTCTACATTTTATATCCTCTCTATTTCGGCCATTATCAGCTATTCTGCTGCCCAAATAGCAAAACTAATCCACTATTGTTAGTGTCTCCATTCCTAATCTGATTCCCTCTGCATCACCTGATTTAATTCGACTGCATTCCATTACTGTTGTATTTCTTTTGTTGACGTTCATTTTATATCCTGCTTTCAAGACACAGTCAATTCCCATCAACTGTTTTTCCAAGCCCTTTGCTGGCTCAGGCAGAATTACCATGTCGTTGGCAAACCGCGAAGTCTTTATTTATTTCTCCATGGACTTTACATCCCACTTTAAAATTGTCACTGCCACAAATTTGCATCTTCCACTAACAATGCAAAACCTGAAATACTAATGACGCAATGCAGACCCTACAGTGAAATTGGAAAAAGTGAAGAATAACAAGAAGAAGAAGCAGAAGGAGAAGGAGGAGAGTGTGTCATCAATCGTAGTAGCCGGCAAATGATAATGTTTGACTCTCTCAGCAGCCCATGACCAGATACACTCCTGGAAATTGAAATAAGAACACCGTGAATTCATTTTCCCAGGAAGGGGAAACTTTGACACATTCCTGGGGTCAGATACATCACATGATCACACTGACAGAACCACAGGCACATAGACACAGGCAACAGAGCATGCACAATGTCGTCACTAGTACAGTGTATATCCACCTTTCGCAGCAATGCAGGCTGCTATTCTCCCATGGAGACGATCGTAGAGATGCTGGATGTAGTCCTGTGGAACGGCTTGCCATGCCATTTCCACCTGGCGCCTCAGTTGGACCAGCGTTCGTGCTGGACGTGCAGACCGCGTGAGACGACGCTTCATCCAGTCCCAAACATGCTCAATGGGGGACAGATCCGGAGATCTTGCTGGCCAGGGTAGTTGACTTACACCTTCTAGAGCACGTTGGGTGGCACGGGATACATGCGGACGTGCATTGTCCTGTTGGAACAGCAAGTTCCCTTGTCGGTCTAGGAATGGTAGAACGATGGGTTCGATGACGGTTTGGATGTACCGTGTACTATTCAGTGTCCCCTCGACGATCACCAGTGGTGTACGGCCAGTGTAGGAGATCGCTCCCCACACCATGATGCCGGGTGTTGGCCCTGTGTGCCTCGGTCGTATGCAGTCCTGATTGTGGCGCTCACCTGCACGGCGCCAATCACGCATACGACCATCATTGGCACCAAGGCAGAAGCGACTCTCATCGCTGAAGACGACACGTCTCCATTCGTCCCTCCATTCACGCCTGTCGCGACACCACTGGAGGCGGGCTGCACGATGTTGGGGCGTGAGCGGAAGACGGCCTAACGGTGTGCGGGACCGTAGCCCAGCTTCATGGAGACGGTTGCGAATGGTCCTCGCCTATACCCCAGGAGCAACAGTGTCCCTAATTTGCTGGGAAGTGGCGGTGCGGTCCCCTACGGCACTGCGTAGGATCCTACGGTCTTGGCGTGCATCCGTGCGTCGCTGCGGTCCGGTCCCAGGTCGACGGGCACGTGCACCTTCCGCCGACCACTGGCGACAACATCGATGTACTGTGGAGACCTCACGCCCCACGTGTTGAGCAATTCGGCGGTACGTCCACCCGGCCTCCCGCATGCCCACTATACGCCCTCGCTCAAAGTCCGTCAACTGCACATACGGTTCACGTCCACGCTGTCGCGGCATGCTACCAGTGTTAAAGACTGCGATGGAGCTCCGTATGCCACGGCAAACTGGCTGACACTGACGACGGCGGTGCACAAATGCTGCGCAGCTAGCACCATTCGACGGCCAACACCGCGGGTCCTGGTGTGTCCGCTGTGCCGTGCGTGTGATCATTGCTTGTACAGCCCTCTCGCAGTGTCCGGGGCAAGTATGGTGGGTCTGACACACCGGTGTCAATGTGTTCCTTTTTCTATTTCCAGGAGTGTATTTTCAGTTGATGAGAGATCTGGAGGTCGAGTTGGTCACAGCAGTATTAGGTCAGGACTGCACGGCCAACATGCTGAAGATGAAGCCATGAAACCTCGAAGATAATCAATGTAACGGCTGCTGCCCAATTTTCCTGCTATGCGAACCATAAGTGGTCATTCTTGCAGCTAGTGGCACCTCGTACCATCATACCAGGTGCTGGGCCTTTGTAATAATGTTACATGCAATGTGGCAGAGTTCGCTCTCCTTGGAACGTCCAGTGATGGATAAGCCCATGGTGATGCTCCACACATAACCAGGATTCCTCTGAGAAGACACAGGGTGCCACTCCTATGTACATCGACACCTACAGAAATGTTTAGCTTACGCGGAGCTGCTCGAATACTGTACCGCATTCCTTCCAGTTACCTACATACAGTCATTGTGCTAGATGGACTACTAGTAACTCTTTGGAACTCACGAGTGTTTTCTGCTTCTGATTTTTTTACTACCACCCAGCGCAACGCTGGACGGTCCCTGTCCGTTCACTACGTGAGGACTGCCTGGTGTTGGTGGTGTCAGCATAGCTGAGGTTGTTCCTTCGAGTTTTCATAACACTACAATCAATTTTGGTTGCGTCAGAAAGGATGAAATGTCGTTGATGAATTTCTTACTCAGCTGAAACACAATCACTAGTTCACGTTCGAAGTCACTGAGCTCTGCTGCCTATTCTCCTCCTACTGCTTATCTACTTGAAACGCATAACTGCACACTTCTACATCTACATACAAATCGATACTCTGCAAATCACATTTAAGTGCCTGGCAGACGGTTCATCGAACCACCTTCACAATTCTTTATTATTCCAAACTCGTATAGCGCGCGGAAAGAACGAACACCTATATCTTTCTGTACGAGCTCTGGTTTCCTTATTTTATCGTGGTGATCGTTTCTCCCTATGTAGGTCGGTGTCAACAAAATATTTTCGCATTCGGAGAAGAAAGTTGGTGATTGGAAATTCGTGAGAAGATTCCGTCGCAACGAAAAACGCCTTTCTTTTAATGATGTCCACCCCAAATCCTGTATCAATTCAGTGACAATCCCTCCCATATTTCGCAATAATACAAAACGTGCTGCCCTTCTTTGAACTTTTCCGATGTACTCCGTCAATCCTATCTGGCAAGGATCACACACTTCGCAGCAGTATTCTAAAAGAGGACGGACAAGCGTAGTGTAGGCAGTTTCCTTAGTAGATCTTAGTTTTCTAAGTGTGCTGCCAATAAGAAAACACAGTCTTTGGTTATACTTCCCCACAACATTTTCTATGTGTTCCCCCCAATTTAAATTGTTCTTAATTGTAATTCATAGGTATTTAGTTGACTTTACGGCCTTTAGATTAGACTGATTCATCGTGTAACCGAAGTTTAACCGATTCCTTTTAGCACTCACGTGGATGACCTCACACTTTTCGTTATTTAGGGTCAACTGCCAATTTTCGCACCATTCCGACATTTCTTCTAAATCGTTTGCAGTTTGTTTTGATCTTCTGATGACTTTATTAGTCGATAAACGACAGTGTCATCTGCGAACAACCTAAGACGGTTGCTCAGATTGTCTCCCAAATCGTTTACGTAGATAAGTAACAGGGCCTATAACACTACCTTGGGGAACGCCAGAAATCACTTCTGTTTTACTCGGTGACTTTCCGTCAATTACTACGAACTGTGACCTCACTGACAGGAAATCACAAATCCAGTCACATAACTGAGACGATATTCCATAAGCACGCAATTTCACTACAAGCCGCTTGTATGGTACAGTGTGAAAAGTCTTCCGGAAATCCTGAAATACGGAATCGATCTGAAATCCCTTGTCAACAGCACTCAACACTTCATGTGAATAAAGAGCTACTTGTGTTTCACAGGAACTATCTTTTCTAAACCCATGTTGACTGTGTCAATAGACGTTTTCTTCGAGGTAATTCATAATGTTCAAGCACAATATATGTTCTAAGAATCCTGCTGCATATCCACATTAACGATATGGGCATGTAATTTAGTGGATTACTCCTACTACCTTTCTTGAATATTGGTGTGACCTGTGCAACTTTCCAGTCTTTGGGTACGGATCTTACGTCGAGCGAACGGTTGTATATGATTGTTAAATACGGAGCTACTGCATTAGCATACTCGGAAAGGAACCTAATTGGTATACAGTCTGGACCAGAAGACTTGCTTTTATTAAGTGATTTAAGTTGCTTCACTAATCCGAGGATATTTACTTCTACGTTACTCATGTTGGCAGCTGTTCTTGATTCGAATTCAGGAGTATACACTTCGTCTTCTTTTGTGAAGGCATTTCGGAAGGCTGTGTTTAGTAACTCTGCTTTGGCAGCACTGTCTTCGATAGTATCTCGATTGCTATCGCGAAGAGAAGGCATTGATTGTTTCTTGCAGCTAACATACGTCACATACGACCAGAATCTCTTTGGATTTCCTGCCAGGTTTCGAGACAAAGTTTCGTTGTGTAAACTATTATAAGCATCTCGCATTGAAGTCCGCACTAAATTTCGATCTTTTGTAAAAGATTAGCAATCTTGGTGTTTTTGCGTCTGTTTAAATTTGGCGTGTTTGTTTCGTTGTTTCTTCAACAATGTTTTGATCCGTTTTGTGTACCAAGGAGGATCAGGTCCGTCGTTTGTTAATTTATTTGGTATGTAACTCTCAATTGCTGCTAATACTATTCCTCTGAATTCAAGCCACATCTGGTCTACACTTAAATTATTAATTTCTAAGGATTGGAGATTGTTTCTCAGGATGGCGTCAACTGAATTTTTATCTGCTTCTTTGAATAGGTATTTTTTCGTTTATTTTTGGGGGATTTTGGTGTTAAGATATTCAATCTCCCTACAACAACCCTGTCTTCACTAATCCCTGCATCCGTTTTGATGCTCGTTATTAACTCAGGATTATTTGTTGCTAAGAGGTCAAATGTGTTTTCACAGCCGTTTACTATTCGCGTAGGCTCATGAACTAACTGCACGAAATAATTCTCAGATAATGCGCTCAACACAATTTCGGATGATGTTTCATGCGTACCTTCGGAATTAAACATGTACACAATTCAAAAAAAGTTTTGCATAACCCCGGTTCCCAGAACTCCTGACGATAGACGTTGACTGTGGATATTGTATCACAGACAAAGTCCCATTGACTGTTCATAGAAGTCACTAAACCCCGGCCAGGTATTTAAACAGGCATGTATGAGCAACGCCTATTAGACGAAGGGCTCCGACAGCCGATCACTTCCAGTCATTCCACGAGGAAGGAGGTACACAGCTCTTGTTGTCTGTAGTTCAACCATGCCTAGACAGTCAATACCGCGGTTCGATCGCGTCCGTATTGTTACTTGGTGCCAGGAAGGACTCTCAATAAGGGGAGTATGAAGGGGTCTGGGAGTGAACCAAAGCTATGTTCGGACACGAAAGAGCTACAGAGAGACGGGAACTGTCGATGACATGCCTCGCTCAGGCCGTCCAAGGGCTACTGCTGCAGTGGATGACCGCTACCTACGGATTATGGCTTGGAGGAACCCAGACAGCAATGCCATCATGTTGAATAATGCTTTTCGTGCAAGAGAACGAAGAAAAATTCTTGAGATGAAGTCTGGACTGTGAAAGATCATGGTCATATCTCAATAGGACAATGTTCCAAAGAAGTGCAGCGGAAATGACAAAACTGGCAGATTTTAAATATAAATTGGAAGTACATCGACCCTGTTTAAGATTTTCGCACCCTCTGTCTTTCAGTTATTCAAACATTCGCTCTCATTTATGGCTGAAGAATGTTTACAGTCATATGAAACGGTTGTGTCAGATCCACAGCTTCCTGAATGGCGTTTGAGGAATGTTATCGCCTCATCTAAATGGGAGAACCGTCTTAAAATAATTTAACCGTAAAACTAAAGTCTTTCACAGCCAGACCGAGTATTTTTTTATCGTCCCGCCGCAGACTTCTGTAGTTTTTTCCACTTTCTGTGATAATAATATTTCAAGGTCATTCACACAAATTGGTCCGCCATCGTACATCTTTCCGCTTTTAGCTAGAGTGTATCCAGCAGTTTGGGGCAGTGGTCTGTCTTATTTACGTTTCTCTTGTGCAGCCTGTTCCTGTACCAGGCTGTTTCACCCCTCCACTCCGTAGCGCCGAGGAGTCACTGGCCAGCGGAGCGTCACAGCGACAACATTTTTGCCAACTCATCCGAAACAGAACCGGTCGGCAGCCGGATGCTCTCATTAGAATACCCTTCCAGCCGATGCCACTTTATGGAGACGAGTTCAGCGATATTTTTTACTCCCAACATTTACATAATTCGACAACGATATAATTGCTATAATCTGGCCACCCAGCACAGAAAAAAAAGCACTCTCACTTGACTTGAGTAACAACAACTTTCTCCTTGTTGCAGATGACCAAGTGCAACAACCTAAGCGGAGTTGCGGTCTGCCAAAACTACGGTTCAGTAGTTTTAGTACAGTATGTAAATGACGAAGCAAATGGTAGGTTTATCAGTAGTATTGCTGGCATTGGTAGGGAAAGAAAGATATGTGAACGTTTGAGAGAGGAACTGGTAACCGACAAATGCTGTTTGTTTTTTGTTCATTTCTTTGTTTGTATGATTTGCACATAATTAGAACCGCACATCGTTGTGTGTTAGTCCACTGTGTATTTTATACCCTTACAAAATATAAATTGCATTTTATATATAATGAAGATTAGCTGCTCGCATAACTAATGCTCTTTAATGTGACCAAAGCAAGTAGAGTTTACATCCACAAACACAAAAAATTATATAATTATTGTTGTCACTTCGTACTCAACAGCACGCTCTTCACCATGATCAAAGGCAAGACTTTCCTCTTAATTCTAATAAGTGTGAAAGCTTTTCAGCAATAAGAACAGCATGTTTTATATAAGCTCAACGGCGTATAGAAGCGGTTTTGATATGTTTTTGTTTTGCATTTATTTAAATTTATCTTTCCTTGAGCAAATTGCGTTTTATAGCGCTACATGATATTTCTACATTACTTTGTTCTTATTGTTACTACTGTTACTACTGTTTCACGTTACAAGTCAACGATTTTCGAATAAAACCTCAATTAAACACCGTCAGTTTCAATTTTGATACAAATACTGTTTACTTCCAAGCAACAGACAGGAGGGCGATTATGTAGAACAAAAATGTTCCGCAGGTTAAGCGCCGCTTTATATATCCCCACTCAGTTTCTAGATGTTCACAGCTTCCAGTTTCTAGGTAACCTAGTAAGACACTGATCGCAAACGCAAAAAAAAAATGTGATTGAAATGAGGTGACGCCCAATAGGTGTGCAACACATAATGCACAGGTAATCCGGTTGCGAGCTTACCTGACCAACACTACTCGGAAAAGTACCGTAGTATCCGCTTACTTACGATGGTCTACGGTATCCTACGATAGTTTTACGACTCTAAACCTAATTAATACTGCGCATGCTTGCAAGTATACGTGCACAACAGGGGAGGAAGAAACGGTTCAGACATACAGGGTGTTTCAAAAATGACCGGTATATTTGAAACGGCAATAAAAACTAAACGAGCAGCGATAGAAATACACCGTTTGTTGCAATATGCTTGGGACAACAGTACATTTTCAGGCAGACAAACTTTCGAAATTACAGTAGTTACAATTTTCAACAACAGATGGCGCTGCGGTCTGGGAAACTCTATAGTACGATATTTTCCACATATCCACCATGCGTAGCAATAATATGGCGTAGTCTCTGAATGAAATTACCCGAAACCTTTGACAACGTGTCTGGCGGAATGGCTTCACATACAGATGAGATGTACTGCTTCAGCTGTTCAATTGTTTCTGGATTCTGGCGGTACACCTGGTCTTTCAAGTGTCCCCACAGAAAGAAGTCACAGGGCTTCATGTCTGGCGAATAGGGAGGCCAATCCACGCCGCCTCCTGTATGTTTCGGATAGCCCAAAGCAATCACACGATCATCGAAATATTCATTCAGGAAATTAAAGACGTCGGCCGTGCGATATGGCCGGGCACCATCTTGCATAAACCACGAGGTGTTCGCAGTGTCGTCTAAGGCAGTTTGTATCGCCACAAATTCACGAAGAATGTCCAGATAGCGTGATGCAGTAATCGTTTCGGATCTGAAAAATGGGCCAATGATTCCTTTGGAAGAAATGGCGGCCCAGACCAGTACTTTTTGAGGATGCAGGGACGATGGGACTGCAACATGGGGCTTTTCGGTTCCCCATATGCGCCAGTTCTGTTTATTGACGAAGCCGTCCAGGTAAAAATAAGCTTCGTCAGTAAATCAAATGCTGCCCACATGCATATCGCCGTCATCAATCCTGTGCACTATATCGTTAGCGAATGTCTCTCGTGCAGCAATGGTAGCGGCGCTGAGGGGTTGCCGCGTTTGACTTTTGTATGGATAGAGGTGTAAACTCTGGCGCATGAGACGATACGTGGACGTTGGCGTCATTTGGACCGCGGCTGCAACACGGCGAACGGAAACCCGAGGCCGCTGTTGGATCACCTGCTGCACTAGCTGCGCGTTGCCCTCTGTGGTTGCCGTACGCGGTCGCCCTACCTTTCCAGCACGTTCATCCGTCACGTTCCCAGTCCGTTGAAATTTTTCAAACAGATCCTTTATTGTATCGCTTTTCGGTCCTTTGGTTACATTAAACCTCCGTTGAAAACTTCGTCTTGTTGCAACAACACTGTGTTCTAGGCGGTGGAATTCCAACACCAGAAAAATCCTCTGTTCTAAGGAATGAACCATGTTGTCTACAGCACACTTGCACGTTGTGAACAGCACACGCTTACAGCAGAAAGACGACGTACAGAATGGCGCACCCACAGACTGCGTTGTCTTCTATATCTTTCACATCACTTGCAGCGCCATCTGTTGTTGAAAATTGTAACTACTGTAATTTCGAAAGTTTGTCTGCCTGAAAATGTACTGTTGTCCCAAGCATATTGCAACAAACGGTGTATTTCTATCGCTGCTTGTTTAGTTTTTATTGCCGTTTCAAATATACCCTGTAGTATAGCTATGCTTCTAATGTTGTACGAAGCTGCTAGCGCATTCAGTAATTCACAGTGCACTTAAACCTTTGCATCAGTCTAGCTTACATTGCTTCCACAAGTAGTAATTACCGGCCATAGCCACATGCTTATTAGAGAAATTGTCTTAAAAAGTGTAGCTTTAACGGAAACAGATCACAGCTACGGCTCAGGCTCAGAAAACTCAACGCAGCGTTTAGCGCAAAGCTACTATTTCTTTTCCAAACTCATGAGCACGTACGTAAAAGTACCACCGTAGATGACATGTAAATTTGTAACACGTTTCTGTGTAGCATTTCTTCCCTTTATGGATTTTAGCACATTTACGACAGTACTTATGGAGTGTAGCCATATATGGAAGTGAAACATGGACGATAAATAGTTTGGACAAGAAGAGAATAGAAGCTTTTGAAATGTGGTGCTACAGAATAACGCTGAAGATTAGATGGGTACATCACGTAACTAATGAGGAGTTATTGAATAGAATAGGCGAGAAGAGGAGTTAGTGTCAAAACTTGACAAGAAGGGACCGGTTGGTAGGGCATGTTCTGAGGCATCAAGGGATCACAAATTTAGCGTTGGAGGGCAGCATGGAGGGTAAAAATCGTAGAGGGAAACCAAGAGATGAATACACTAAGCAGATTCAGAAGGATGAAGGTTGCAGTAGGTACTGGGAGATGAAGAAGCTTGCACAGGATAGAGTAGCATGGAGAGCTGCAACAAACCAGTCTCTGGACTGAAGACAACAACAACAACAACAACAACAACAACGTGCTTTATTTAAAAATTTATAGTTGTTACATATTTTACACAGATAATTTAATGTAAATACGAACCAGCTATTGTTGTCATGGTGTTCAGTGTGAAGATCTGATTTGCTGCAGCTCTCCATGCTAGTCTATCGTGTGCAAAACTCTTTATTTCTGCATAACCTCTGCAACCTACAACCACATGAATCTATTTACTGAAATCAAATTTAGATGTCAGTCTACAATTTTTACTCTTCACCGTTCCCATCATTACCATATGGATGATTTCTTGATGCCTCGGATTGAGTCCTATTATAAGATGCTTTGTTTTACTCTAGTTGTGCCATAAATTTCTGTTTTCTTCATTCTTTTCTATATGACTTCAACAGTTGTCCAATCTACCCTTCTAATCTTCATCAGTCTCCTATAGAAACACATTTCAAAGCTTTTATTCTCTTCTTGTCTGAACCATTCGTCGTCCACGTTGCACTTACGTTGGAGATTATATTCCAGACAAATACCTCCAGAAAAGCTTTCCCAACACTTACATTTGTATTACATACTAGCATACTTTTCTTTTTCATAAACTATTTTCTTGCTATTGCCAGTCCCCATTTTACATTTATTCTACTTCGACTACAGTCAGTTATTTTTAAGCCCAAATACAAAAACTCGTATAATGCTTTTAGTACCACATTTCCTAATATATTTCCCTCACCATTGGCTGATCTAATTGCACTACATACGAAATATAGCTTTTAGTACATTCTCACTACGCATGCTCCGCCCCTGGTAGCTGAGTGGTCAGCGCGACGGAATATCATACCTAAGGGCCCGGGTTAGATTTCCGGCTGGGTCGGAGATTTTCTCCGCTCCGGGAGTGAGTGTTGTGTTGTCCTTATCATCATCATTTCGTCCCCATCGACACGCAACTCGCCAAAGTGGCGTCAAATCGAAAGACTTGCACCAGGCGAACAGTCTACCCAACGGAAGGCCCTAGCCACACGGAATTTCCATTTTACTACGCATAAAGTATGAAATATAACGTTAAGCTAGATCGATGCACAGATTTAAATGCACTTTGAACTAATAAATGCGCTAGCAGCTTCGTACGGCATTAGAAGCATAGCTATACTATGTCTGAGTCTTTTCTTCCTCCCCTTTTGTGCATGTATACTTGCAAGCATGCACAGTATTAATTAGGGTTAGAGTTGCAAATGGATTACAAACAGTCTTGACGGCAATAAACTATTTATTTCAATGGTTACTTGCTTCTGTCAGCATGTAATCCTTTATACCATGGTGGTCACATACTGACAGAAACCGGTAAGCATTGAAGTAATTATTTTGTTGTGGAAGAGACTGTTTGCAAGCTATTTTTAAACTACTTGTAGCCAGACCGGAGTTCACCACGAGAAATGTTCTCAAAAATCACTGATATTGTTCTGTGTCCTGGGTGCTGCTCAAGAAGCACCAGGTAATGTATAAATGTCATACTATGAAATTATTTCATTAACTACTTGAAAAAGACTCATGTAATGGCTTAAAAATGGACAAATTCGTTAGAAATTAGTTACCATGAACTGAAATTGAACGCAACTGAGACAGAAAATTAAATGACTAGTAAGATTGTTGGACTTCCACAACATACTCCTCCCTCCCATATACACCGATCAGCCAGAACATTATGACCACCGAAGTACTATCGATATAAACCCGCAGAGGCAACACCAAACAGCAGAGTCACCTGGCGAGGAATGACTGCAGCTAGTCAGGCACTCGCACGGAGCACGTAATGTCAGTGAGCGTGCTGTCCGTGTGTAGAATGGGGAAGGTAGCATGATCTATCTACACTCGTGCTCATAAATTGAGGGTAATTGCAGAATGTGGTGCCACACAACGTGGCACTACGCACAACTGTCGCTAATAGCACAGGCACGTAGGGAACACACACGACACAGATCTGTAAGTCCACGGTATTGGTGATAACTTGAGAAAACCGCCCCGAAACACATGTGCTACAAAACGCCACTGTTTCCTGGGCATGTACCCCGACATCAGTATGGTATATCATCACCATGCACACGTACACAGGCCGCACAACGGATTGGCATACTCTGGATCAGGTGGTCGAGCAGCTGGTGGGCTTGTAACGTCCCCTTAGAAAAATTAGTGAATTACTGTGCTGATAAACCTCTTACACTATTTGATTTTCAAACAGCTGAGCAGAACTGAACGTACTCACACATTTCGCTCTTTACCTATTCTGATCAACACTAAACTGACAGCCAATATTTTTAGCGCAACGGAATCTGACTTTCAATAATCCCTACAAAAGAATGGCCCTGACTAACATTAACCTATACCTTTCACAAATCACTTACCTCACAAAAATCTTCGTTACTCAAGCTACTGCAATACAGCGAGCGCCACTACTGCCAGCTAAATAAAAGATTCAAACTACTGAAGGCACTAACTACTGATAGGCATAGTTAGCAAATGAAAGATTTTGATAGAGAACAAACAATGTATTTACCTTAATAGTGTTCAAAAGTCATAATATATATAGCAGTTCATGACATCCAGTCCTACAAATTTACTGTCTCTGATGGACACACGTCCAGATCATCCGCTCTCAAAACTCCGCCATTTCTCTCCCCACATCCACCACTGCTGGCGGCTCACATTCAACAGCGCAACGCTACGCGCTGTTAACAGCCAACTGCCCAACACTACAATGGCGAATATTGCAGCAATGCCGACCAGCCTCAGACTGCACACAGCACAGTCAGTGATTTTCATTTAGAGCGCTACGTGGCGTTACCAATATAAAAACCTAAACAGCCTACTTACATAGCCCCCATGCTCCCCACAAAAAATTTTACAAATTGTTTTGGGCAGTGGCCAATACAGATTTGAAAAAAAAAATTTCATAGTTACAATAACAAAGAAATCAAATGCGCACACTCACTGATACAATGTTGGTCAAAAGCTAAAATTTTCTCAGTCCATAAAGACAGTCCTGATCATTCATCACAGTAAAATAGCAGTGTTTTTCTCAAAGTCTGAGCAGTAAAAGAAAATGCACACGGAAGTAGTGGATTTCCATGCACTCTTGAAGAAGTAGTGTTGTCCTTCCAACGGAAAGACAGTGCTGACTCTCGACATGCAGACAGGTAATGGTCCACAACACAGCAAACCCACATCAGAGTCAGTGGATGTTTTGAAGAAAATAGGTAGGTAGGTCATCACAGAACAGACCACTGTAGTCTTGTTAGAGATTCCGCCCTTTCTCTCCCCACATCCACCACTGCTGGCGGCTCACCTCCAACTGCGCAACGCTACGCGCTATTAACATCCAGCTGCCCAACACTACAATGGCCAACAATAATGCAAACCAACCACAGACTGCACACAGCACATCCAGTGATTTTCATACAGAGCGCTACGTGGCGTTATCAATATAAAAACCTAAACAGCCTACTTACAGGCTATAGCCTCCCATTCTTGCACCAGTGTCTGTCGGAGCTCCTGAAGTGTCCTAGGGGTTTGAAGACGTGCAGCGATACGTCGACCGAGAGCATCCCAGACGTGCTCGATGGGGTTTAGGTCTGGAGAACAGACAGGGCACTCCATTCAGCTGATATCTTCTGTTTCAAGGTACTTCTCCAAGATGGCAGCTCGGTGGGGCCGTGCGTTATCATCCATCAGGAGGAAGGCGGACATACTGGTGCAAAATGACGTCCCGATACACCTGACCTGTTACAGTTCCTCTGTCAAAGACATGCAGCGGTGTACGTGCAACAATCATAATCCCACCCCACATCATCAAACCACGACCTCCATACAGGTCCCTTTCAAGGACGTTAAGGGGTTAGTACCTGGTTCCTGGTTCACGGCAGATGAAAACCCGGCGAGAATCACTGTTCATACTATACCTGGACTCGTCCGTGACATAACCTGGGACCACTGTTCCAATGACCATGTACCGTGTTCTTGACACCAGGGCTTTACGGGCTCTCCTGTGACCAGGGGTGAGTGGAATGCACCTTGCAGGTCTCTGTGCGAATAAACCATGTCTGTTCAGTCGTCTGTTGACTGTGTGTCTGGAGACAACTGTTCCAGTGACTGCGGTAAGGTGCCGAGCAAGGCTACTTGCAGTAATCTGTGGCCGTCTGCGGTCACTGATAGTGTTGTACACTGTGGACGTCTCGTACTGTAGTGCCTGGACACGCTTCCTGCCTGCTGGAATCGTTGGCATAATCTTGAGATCACACTTTGTGGCACACCGAGGGCCCGTGCTGTGTTTGCTGTGTTTGACCAGCCTCCAGTCGCCCTAGTATTCTACCCCTCATAACGTCATCAATATGTGTTCTTTTCAACACACAGTCACCATTAACACGTCTGAAAATGTCTGTACACTTACTCGCTGCAACGTACTCTGATATGCACCAACAAACATCTGGGTATGTGGACTGCTGCCAGCGCCACCGTGCGACGACCAGAGGTAAGATGCACCGTATCGTCATAACCCGAGGTGATTTAAATCCGCACACCGCCCACCAGAGTGTTGTTTCACAATGTATCAGCATTTTCCTTAATTTATTAGCATGAGTGTAGTTCGAGCGAGGCCAGATTGTGATTGCCCGCAGGCTCGGTACGAGCTTTTCGGAAACTGCACGACTTGTCGGATATCTGAGGCGTGCTGCGGTGGGGAGTCCAATGTGAGACCACGTCCAGACGTCGTGGGTTTCGGCGGCGAACACTCATCACAGATGTCGCACGTCGTAGGCCGTGCAGACTGGTAAAACAGGACAGGCGGCAATCTGTGGCGGAACTACCATTAACCATTAATGTTGGGCAGAGTACAATTGTGTCTTAACACACAGTGCGCCGAACAGTCGCAACGATGGACCTCCGCAGTCGATGAACCCGCAACCGATGGCCAATGCATGTTCCAATGCTAACAACACGACTTCGGCAACAACGACATATATGAACGTGTGAGAGTGGAACTGGGTTCCTCAGACTTTTCTTTGTTTTTTTCTTTTCTTTGTTTGTTTCTTTATTTTGCACATAGTTAGAACCGCACATCGTTCAGTGTTAGTTTTTGCTGACTTTAGGCGAGTTTCTACAACCACTCTCTGCAGTGCTCTATGGTCAGCGTCAGTCAGGTAGATGAGGTCTACCTAATCTTGGTTTAGCTACAGTTATTCCCTTACGTTTGCACTTCCCTGTCACACCACCACCAATCGACTTGGGCATGTATATTGTTCGCTCGGCCGTGTAAATCGCGCAACAACATTACGTACTTTCAGTCAGGAAATCACCTTGTTTGCAACAAGACAACTACCCACATGGTCAGTGCAAGGATTCTCGTGTCCCAAGTAGATTGCTGCTGGTGTGTCTGGGAAGTGCAAATGTAAAGGAACGATCACATCTGAACCAAGACCATGTAGACCTTATCTACTGACTGACGCGGACCATACAGTACTGCCGACGGTGGCCCCATGACAGGCCATTCGGACTCACGATTGATCCTTTTCACTGATATTAAGCTTGTTTCTACAACCACAGTTCCTGTACGATGATGGCACCATATTGAAAAGACAGACTGTCATAAAACGGCAGCTGTAAGGTAATTGCTTGTGAACAATGGACCGGTCTGCACAGAGTTCCGACCTAAAACGAATGCAACAGCTTTGGGATGAGTCAGAACATCGACTTCGCTTCAAACCCCAACGTCCCACGATCAATCAATACCTCCTCTGGTTCCAGCACTTGAGAAAGAATGGGCTGCCATTCCACCTCAGACACTGAAAGTGTCCCCAGCAGAGTTCAAGTCACAATAAAGACGAATGGTGGACACGCCTCATATTAATGTGTCCTAACAGATATCCAAATATTTTTGATCAGACATGTATGAAATCGTCACATTTGTGTCAAACAGCACTCGACTAATATTGTATTCGGGCATTACGAGGTAGTTTTCCCAACTTATCTGCAATATCTTGTTGTTGTTGTTGTTGTGGTCTTCAGTCCTGAGACTGGTTTGATGCAGCTCTCCATGCTACTCTATCCTGTGCAAGCTTCTTCATCTCCCAGTACCTACTGCAACCTACATCCTTCTGAATCTGCTTAGTGTATGCATCTCTTGGTCTCCCCCTACGATTTTTACCCTCCACGCTGCCCTCCAATACTAAATTGGTGATCCCTTGATGCCTCAGAACATGTCCTACCAACCGATCCCTTCTTCTGGTCAAGTTGTGCCACAAACTCCTCTTCTCCCCAATCCTATTCAGTACCTCCTCATTAGTTATGTGATCTACCCATCTAATCTTCAGCATTCTTCTGTAGCACCACATTTCGAAAGCTTCTATTCTCTTCTTGTCCAAACTATTTATCGTCCATGTTTCACTTCCATACATGGCTACACTCCATACAAATACTTTCAGAAAAGACTTCCTGACACTTAAATCTATACTCGATGTTAACAAATTTCTCTTCTTCAGAAACGCTTTCCTTGCCATTGCCAGTCTACATTTTATATCCTCTCTACTTCGACCATCAGCAGTTATTTTGCTCCCCAAATAGCAAAACTCCTTTACTACTTTAAGTGTCTCATTTCCTAATCTAATACCTTCAACATCACCCGACTTAATTCGACTACATTCCATTATCCTCGTTTTGCTTTTGTTGATGTTCATCTTATACCCTCCTTTCAAGACACTGTCCATTCCGTTCAACTGCTCTTCCAAGTCCTTTGCTGTCTCTGACAGAATTACAATGTCATCGGCGAACCTCAAAGTTTTTATTTCTTCTCCATGGATTTTAATACCTACTCCGAATTTTTCTTTTGTTTCCTTTACTGCTTGCTCAATATACAGATTGAATAACATCGGGGAGAGGCTACAACCCTGTCTTACTCCCTTCCCAACCACTGCTTCCCTTTCATGCCCCTCGACTCTTATAACTGCCATCTGGTTTCTGTACAAATTGTAAATAGCCTTTCGCTCCCTGTATTTTACCCCTGCCACCTTTAGAATTTGAAAGAGAGTATTCCAGTCAACATTGTCAAAAGCTTTCTCTAAGTCTACAAATGCTAGAAACGTAGGTTTGCCTTTCCTTAATCTTTCTTCTAAGATAAGTCGTAAGGTCAGTATTGCCTCACGTGTTCCAATATTTCTACGGAATCCAAACTGATCTTCCCCGAGGTCGGCTTCTACTAGTTTTTCCATTCGTCTGTAAAGAATTCGTGTTAGTATTTTGCAGCTGTGGCTTATTAAACTGATTGTTCGGTAATTCTCACATCTGTCAACACCTGCTTTCTTTGGAATTGGAATTATTATATTCTTCTTGAAGTCTGAGGGTATTTCGCCTGTTTCATACATCTTGCTTACCAGATGGTAGAGTTTCGTCAGGGCTGGCTCTCCCAAAGCCGTCAGTAGTTCCAATGGAATGTTGTCTACTCCGGGGGCCTTGTTTCGACTCAGGTCTTTCAGTGCTCTGTCAAATTCTTCACGCAGTATCGTATCTCCCATTTCATCTTCATCTACATCCTCTTCCATTTCCATAATATTGTCCTCAAGTACATCGCCCTTGTATAGACCCTCTATATACTCCTTCCACCTTTCTGCCTTCCCTTCTTTGCTTAGAACTGGGTTGCCATCTGAGCTCTTGATGTTCATACAAGTGGTTCTCTTATCTCCAAAGGTCTCTTTAATTTTCCTGTAGGCAGTATCTATCTTACCCCTAGTGAGATGAGCCTCTACATCCTTACATTTGTCCTCTAGCCATCCCTGCTTAGCCATTTTGCACTTTCTGTCGATCTCATTTTTGAGACGTTTGTATTCCTTTTTGCCTGCTTCATTTACTGCATTTTTATATTTTCTCCTTTCATCAATTAAATTCAATATTTCTTCTGTTACCCAAGGATTTCTACTAGCCCTCGTCTTTTTACCTACTTGATCCTCTGCTGCCTTCACTACTTCATCCCTCAAAGCTACCCATTCTTCTTCTACTGTATTTCTTTCCCCCATTCCCGTCAATTGTTCCCTTATGCTCTCCCTGAAACTCTGTACAACCTCTGGTTCTTTCAGTTTATCCAGGTCCCATCTCCTTAAATTCCCACCTTTTTGCAGTTTCTTCAGTTTTAATCTACAGGTCATAACCAATAGATTGTGGTCAGAGTCCACATCTGCCCCTGGAAATGTCTTACAATTTAAAACCTGGTTCCTAAATCTCTGTCTTACCATTATATAATCTATCTGATACCTTTTAGTATCTCCAGGGTTCTTCCATGTATACAACCTTCTATCATGATTCTTAAACCAAGTATTAGCTATGATTAAGTTGTGCTCTGTGCAAAATTCTACCAGGCGGCTTCCTCTTTCATTTCTTAGCCCCAATCCATATTCACCTACTACGTTTCCTTCTCTCCCTTTCCCTACACTCGAATTCCAGTCACCCATGACTATTAAATTTTCGTCTCCCTTCACTATCTGAATAATTTCTTTTATTTCATCATACATTTCTTCAATTTCTTCGTCATCTGCAGAGCTAGTTGGCATATAAACTTGTACTACTGTAGTAGGTGTGGGCTTCGTATCTATCTTGGCCACAATAATGCGTTCACTAAGCTGTTTGTAGTAGCTTACCCGCGTTCCTATTTTCCTATTCATTATTAAACCTACTCCTGCATTACCCCTATTTGACTTTGTGTTTATAACCCTGTAGTCACCTGACCAGAAGTCTTGTTCCTCCTGCCACCGAACTTCACTAATTCCCACTATATCTAACTGTAACCTATCCATTTCCCTTTTCAAATTTTCTAACCTACCTGCCCGATTAAGGGACCTGACATTCCACGCTCCGATCCGTAGAACGCAATATCTTACTTTTACCGAACTATCAGTTTAATAAGTCACAGCTGCAAAATACTAACGCGAATTCTTTACAGACGAATCAAAAAACTGGTAGGAGCCTACCTCGGGGAAGATCAGTTTGAATTCCGTAGAAATATTGGAACACGTGAGGCAATACTGACGTTACGACTTATCTTAGAAAATAGATTAAGGAAAGGCAAACCTACATTTCTAGCATTTGTAGACTTAGAGAAAGCTTTTGACAATGTTGACTGAACCACTCTCTTTCAAATTTTAAAGGTGGCAGGGGTAAAATACAGGGAGCGAAATGCTATTTACAATTTGTACAGAAACCAGATGGCAGTCACAAGAGTAGAGGGGCATGAAAGTGAAGCAGTGGTTGGGAAGGGAGTGAGACAGGGTTGTAACCTCTCCCCAATGTTATTCAATCTGTATATTGAGCAACCGGTAAAGGAAACAAAAGAAAAGTTCGGAGTAGGTATTAAAATCCATGGAGAAGAAACAAAAACTTTGAGGTTCACCGATGACATTGTAATTCTGTCAGAGACAGCAAAGGACTTGGAAGAGCAGTTGAATGGAATGGACAGTGTCTTGAAAGGAGGATATAAGATGAACATCAACAAAAGCAAAACGAGAATAATGGAATGAAGTCGAATTAAATCGGGTGATGCTGCGGGAATTAGATTAGGAAATGAGACACTTAAAGTAGTAAATGAGTTTTGCTATTTGGGGAACAAAATAACTGATGATGGTCGAAGTAGAGAGGATATAAAATGTAGACTGTCAATGGCAAGGAAAGCGTTTGTGAAGAAGAGAAATTTGTTAACGTCGAGTATAGATTTAAGTGTCAGGAAGTCGTTTCTGAAAGTATTTGTATGGAGTATAGCCATGTATGGAAGTGAAACGTGGACGATATATAGTTTAGGCAAGAAGGGAATAGAAGCTTTTGAAATGTGGTGCTACAGAAGAGTGCTGAAGATTAGACGGGTAGATCACATAACTAATGAGGAGGTACTGAATAGAATTGGAGAGAAGAGAAATTTGTGGCACAACTTGACTAGAAGAGGGGATCGGTTGGTAGGGCACTTTCTGAGGCATCAGGGGACGACCAATTTAGTGTTGGAGGGCAGCGTGGAGGGTAAAAATCGTAGATGGAGACCAAGAGATGAATACACTAAGCAGATTCAGAAGGATGTAGGTTGCAGTAAGTACTGGGAGATGAAGAAGCTTGCACAGGATAGAGTAGCGTGGAGAGCTGCATCAAATCAGTCTCAGGACTGAAGGCCACAACAACAACCAGAACAACCTATCATTCGTCATGACAATACACATTCTGTCCCATTCATTATGTATCCTCCTACAATCACTCAACGGTGACTCTTTCCCGTACACTACAGCAGACTGTTGCAGTTTTAGAAGCCATCAGTGTACACGCAAGTGTTGCTACTTCCATCATTCAGTTTCGATCTCGACATGAATAAGATATTTCACGTCTGTGACAGATCTACTGCATACGGTTCTATTACGATACAACCTGTAGGCTGGCCGGATAGGGAGGTATACACTTACCACAGAATCAGGCACTTACATTCACATTTTCTCTCCCGTCGCCTTCATTTTTAGTTGGCTCTAAGCCACCGTCTTGGGTGGCCGCAGCCTCTTAGCTGCCTGGAACGTTGGGACCGTGGCCTGGGCATTTTTAGCGACCATACTTCTGTCTACCGCCTTCCAAGGCACCACGGTATGTGCTGTCACAGTCTCTCCCAAACCGGAGTCAACGCACTTGCAAGCCCACTCCGCGTATCGAGACGAGGACAAACAAGCATTAGCACAGCGCGGTGGCTCCAGCAGCTGCGCCGCCAAGGTCAGCTGGAGAACCGCCACCGGCCAGCAGCCGGCACGCACGGCCAGAGCCCTGGCCACGCCCAGCACGGTTGTCGGTTGCTGGGAGTCCGCGAGGTCGGTGACCTCTTGCCTCCAACCCGAGCGAGGATTCGGGCCTTACTCAGAGAACCGGGCGTGGCCACGGACGCGCGGTGTGCGGTCACAGAATGGAACGCTGGTGTCGCTTTGTAGGAATGCTTTCCACCTCATGCGATGCCCAGACCTACGTCTGCATCTACATACATACTCCGCAAGCTACCGTATGGTGCGTGGCAGAGGGTACCCTGTACCAGTACTTGTCATTTCCTTTTCCGCCGGCCGCTGGTGGCCGAGCGGTTCTGGCGCTACAGTCTGGAACCGCGCGAGCGCTACGGTCGCAGGTTCGAATCCTGCCTCGGGCATGGATGTTTGTGTTGTCCTTAGGTTAGTTAGGTTTAAGTAGTTCTAAGTTCTAGGGGACTTATGACCTCAGCAGTTGAGTCCCATAGTGCTCAGAACCATTTGAACCATTTCCTTTTCCGGTCCACTTGCAAACAACTATCTATACAGTAATATCAGGAATTGAATCCACCTTGATGCAAAACACCTTGTTATTCGTTTATTTCTTTATTATACCAAACTAGTTTCGGTGACAAATATCACCATCATCAGTGGGGTTTTTTAATCTAAAACTTGCAGAAAATGGCATGATTGTACAAACACAGGAAACGTCATTACATTTTTACAGTTCGTCTTTTGAAATATATTTTTCTATTGATACTTTCATACTACCTTATTTATTGTATGTTACAGCACGTTTTAAGCAATTATTAGTGCTGTTTGCGACATATTTTTCTGTGCTCTTTTTTTTCGTTGCCGTCTTTTTACTTAGCGAACATCATGTCATCTGCAAACCATGTGAGCGGCTGTTAGTAAACAAATACTAAAAGGTGACCTTTTATGTCAGCAGTATATACTTGGGGTTGTGGTTGTGTTGTGGAAACCAGTAATTTGGTGTGTACTGAGCTGTTGTTTTGCTATTCGTGTACTCACGTTCGTTGGATGGTATGTGGCTGCTTTTATACACAGAAAAATAAAACTTATGCACTTTGTTTCTGATCCAGAATATTACGCCATCTTGCTGTTCGGCTGTGTTGCGAGAGGCGTATCGCATGTTGCGAGAAAGGCTATGAAAAACTGTAGCGCGAATTACGACGACTTCTATACATTATTTATGTCTGTGTGTGATGGGGAGGTGGTATTTTTCGTGTGTGTGCTTTCTGTTCTGTGTCCTTAGTCAGTTCTCTCAGAGCGGTAAAGAGTGTGTTGTTGCAGTGTGTTATGTTTTCATTTATTACATTTTTCCCTTCGACTATACCCTTTTGTATGTAGTAATTTTCTTCTATTGTTAGTTGTCGCTATAGACTGTTGCTTTTTCTCAGAATGCGTAGATCGTTTTCGATATTAGTCGGGTTATGGTTTTTGTTCATTAGATGTTCTGCAAAAGTTGAATGTGTGCTGTCACTTCTTAAAGCTCTCATGTGTTCTGTGTACCTCGTTCGGAAATTTCTGCTTGTTTGTCGTATGTTGTGGGCCTGACAGGAGTTGCAAGTGATTTGATATATTCCAGCGTTGCTGAATTTGTCTGAGGTTTTTCTGACTGGTCTCAGTCTTTTGGGAACTATATTGTTCGTTCTGAATGTTATTTGAGATCCCTCGCTTTTTCAAGATGTTTCCTATTCTAAGTGATATTTTGTTATTGTATGTTAGTGTGTACCATCTCTCTCTTTTCTCTGAAGTGGTGTGGTCTGCTGCATTGTCTGAGTGTACTGCATGTTTCCGTTTTACCTTGTTGTTGAGTTTGTTTATGATGTCTGTTTTGTAATCGTTTTCAACAGCAATTTGTCTGACTATATTTAGTTCCTGTGTGTAGTTTTCTGGTTTAAGAGGTGTTCTGTTTATCCTGTGGAGCATGTGTGTGAAACTGGCATATTTATGCACTGTCGGGTGGTTGGATGAGCTGTGGATAACAGTGCTTGTGGACGTGGGTTTCCTGTAGATGGAGAATTCCTGTTGGTGGTTGTTTCTTGTGATTGTAAGATCCAAGAAATTTAGTTTCTTGTTGTTTTCTATTTCCATTGTGAAGTGGATTTGTGGGTGTACTGCGTTGATGTTACTGTGTAGCTCTTCTGTCCTGTTATGTTTCATCTACAAGACAGATTATGTCATCCACATATCGGTACTAGTAGATTATTTTGTACCCTCCTTGTTTTACAATTTTATTGAATATTGTGTTCTCTATATGGTCCAAGAAAATGTTGGCTAAGATTCCACTGATGGGGGACCCCACGGGAAGCCCCACTTGTTACAAGTAAAAGTTGTCGTTGAAAGTGAAGCAGTTTTGTTCTGTGATTAGCCTAAGGATGGATGAGATTTCATTTATATGTACATGTGGGAATTTCTTGCAGTTTAGCTGTTGTTCTATAATGTTTATAGTTTCTTCTGTGGGTATGTTTGTGTACATGGATATTATGTCGAAAGATACCAATTTTACTGTTGGGGGGGGGGGGGCAAGATGACATTTCTAATTTTCTCTATTATGTCTCCTGTGTTTTTGAGGCTCCTGTTGTTTGCGTATGTGTATGTCTTCTGTAGGAATGTGTGCATGTGTCTCCCTAGTAAATTAAGATGCGGCTTTTCTGAAGTCAACCACTGGCGTGACTGGGATGAAGGGATTATGGACCTTTGGCAGGCTTGTTAAGATTGCAGCTTTAGGGTTCTTTTGTGTCATTCTGGTTCTGTGTCAAGGTGTGTGTGATGTTTTTAAGAGAGTCTTTTCTATGCAAACACGGACCAAATGGAAGAGTTCCAAGATAATATTATTGTTAACTATCTATACGCCTTCTTACGAGCCACAATAGCTCGTTCGGCACTCAGCCTCAAAGGCCGAACGTCGCCTCCCCCCCCCCCCCCCCCCCCTCCCCACAGCGATTCCCATTTGAGCTCCCGAAGCATCTTCGTAATACTTGCGTCTTGTCCGAACTTACGGGTAACAAATCTAGCAGCCCACCTCCGAATTGATGTGATGTCTTCCTTTAATCTGAGCTTGTGCGGATCCCAAACAGTCGAACAGTACTCAACATTGGGGCGCACTGGTGTCCATATGCGGTCTACTTTACAGATGAACCACGCATTCCTGAAATTCTCCCAATAAGCCGAAGTCGAGAATTCGCCGTCGCTACTACAGTACTCACATGTTCATTCCATTCTATATTGCTTTGCAACGTTACGCCCAGATAGTTAATCGGCGTGACTGTGTCAAGCATCACTCTATTAATATTGTATTCGAACATGCTTTAGTTTTCCTACTCATCTGTATTAAATGACATTTATTTTACACTACTGGCCATTAAAATTGCTACACCAAGAATAAATGCAGATGATAAACGGGTATTCGTTGGACAAATATATTATACTAGAACTGACATGTGATTACACTTTCACGCAATTTGGGTGCATAGATCATGAGAAATCAGTACACAGAACAACCACCTCTGGCCGTAATAACGGCCTTGATACGCCTGTGCATTGAGTCAAACAGAGATTGGATGGCGTGTACAGGTACAGTTGCCCATGCAGCTTCAACTCGATACCACAGTTCATCAGGAGTAGTGACTGGCGTATTGTGACGAGACAGTTGCTCGGCCACCATTGACCAGACGTTTTCAATTGGTGAGAGATCTGGAGAATGTGCTGGCCAGAGCAGCAGTCGAACATTTTCTGTATCCCGAAAGGCCCGTACAAGACCTGCAACATGTGGTCGTGCATTATCCTGCTGAAATGTACAGTTTCGCAGGGATCGAATGAAGGGTAGAGGCACGGGTCGTAACACGTCTGAAATGTAAAGTCCACTGCTCAAAGTCCCGTCAATGCGAACAAGACGTGACCGAGACGTGTAACGAATGGCACCCCATACCATCACGCCGGGTGATACGCCACTATGGCGATGACGAATACACCCTTCCAATGTGCGTTCACCGCGCTGTCGCCAAACACGGATGCGACCATCATGACGCTGTAAACATATCCTGAATTCATCCGAAACAATGACGTTTTGCCATTCGTGCACCCAGGTTCGTCGTTGAGTACACCATCGCAGGCGCTCCTGCCTGTGATGCAGCGTCAAGGGTAACCACATCCATGGTCTCCGAGCTGATAGTCCATGCTGCTACAAACGTCGTCGAACTGTTCGTGCAGATGGTTGTTATCTTGCAAACGTCCCCATTTGTTGGCTCAGGGATCGAGACGTGGCTGCACGATCCATTACAGCCATGAGTATAAGATGCCTGTCATCTCGACTGCTAGTGATACGAGGCCGTTTGGATCCAGCACGGCGTTCCGTATTACCATCCTGAACCCACAGATTCCATATTCCGCTAAAAGTCAATGGATCTCGACCAACACGAGCAGCAATGTCGCGATACGATAAACGTCAATCGCGATAGGCTACAATCCGACCTTTATCGAAGTCGGAAACGTGATGGTACGCATTTCTCCTCCTTACATGAGGCATCACAACAACGTTTCACCAGGCAACGCCGGTCAACTGCTGTCTGTGTATGAGAAATCGGTTGTAAACTTTAATCATGTCAGCACGTTGTAGGTGTCGCCACCGGCGCCAACCTTGTGTGAATGCTCTGAAAAGCTAATAATTTGCATATCATAGCATCTTCTTTCTGTCGGTTAAATTTCGCGTCTGTAGCACGTCATCTTCGTGGTGTAGCAATTTTATGCCCTGTAGTGTTCATTTAGAGCTAACTACCATTCGTCAAACCAACTAGAAATTTTGTCTAAGTCATCTCGTATCCTCCTACATTCACTCAACAATGACACCTTCCAATACACCACAGCATCGTCAGGAAACAGCTGCAGGTCGCTGCTTACACTGTTCTCTAGATGATTTATGTATACAGGAAATAACAGCGTACCTATCACGCTTTTCTGGGACACTCCTGACGGTACCATTGTCTCTGATGAACACTCTCCGTCGAAGACAACATACTGGGTTATTTTAATTAAGATGTCTTCGAGCCATTCACATACCTCTGAAGCCACTCTCGCTGGATCCGCTCACAGACCTGGCTGGATCCACACAATTACATCGACGTCTACATCTGTACTCTCCTAGCCATCTTACAGTGAGTAGAAGAGGCTACTTCTGATACCGGTAGGGCAACTCGGGGCGGATCGGGATATTCACTGTTTATCAGATTTTTGTAAAGTAAAGTAGCACCCCTACTTAAAGATATATAGAAACCACCTTGCAGTATAATCTAACGTAACTTACTGAAAAATCACTTAAAACTGTATGTTATGTATTTTTTATATTTTTTCGAAGAAGTGCGTATTTCCCGTTCTACACCACGCACGGGACGGAACGGGATTGGGCAGTCTTCTGTGAAATTATCGCGTACACGTTAAAATTATGAGGAATATCACTTAAAACTAAGACATAATTTTGTTTAATGAAAGATCTAGACTAACCGAAACAGAATCTTAAAAAAAATCGGTAAGAACAAGAAAACATTATCATGTAGTTTTGAAAAATGTACAATTATTTTTAATGCTTAATACGGAGCTACCATTACTGTCACTGTTGCTTAATTGCATACCCTCGCTCGTGCACCAGATGTATTCTCTGGCTTGCGAATAGACGACATAGAATACCAAGTAACGTACCCTGAAGCCAATCCCGCCAAGTTAGACATGTTTCTTTGCCAAATCTGTGTGGTAAGCCATTTATTTCAGCTAGCTGATAGTCTAATGATCTGACAATAAGATTTTTTGTCGTTGAACTAAAATGTCGGTTCTCCATTGATTTCAGGTATGCTGCCAGCTAGTCTTCTTTATTCTGCAGTGAACACAATTTCAAATTCACCGTTTGATTTGTCGACACTGTCTTTGGAACTATTCTTAGCTTTACGAACGTAAATTTCGCACGTTATATTGGGTACTTTAAACTTCTTAGATTCTTTTAAAACTCTCATTTCGGAAGATAAAAGAATTAAACTGGTATTTCTACAGATTAATATCCAACAGCTGTCTATAAGCCTTTCTATTGTAAGGTAACGCCATCTGGAAAAGAAAGGGGGGGAAAAATACATAATTTGAAAGTTACTTTTACGCAGTACAATAACTGACGGTTTTATAAGTATTATGTAATTAACATACAGCGAATGGGATGAAAATTAAGACTACATGTCATTTAAGAGTGTAAAATTAAGAACTAAGGCTTTATATTATGTTCAAATTCACCAAAAGTTATAAAAACACTACTGAAACAAATGATAAGCGTTCACTTACAAATCGCATCCAGACTAAGTCAAAATGGCTGTCCCACCTTCTGTTTCGTTTAGACACGATACTACAGCTTGTTACGGCGTTCTCCAGTGCAGTAAACAGCTTAATCCAGCTGTGCGTCTGTATGCCCCTCTCCTATTCCATTCGTTAATGGAGCATGGCAAAAATTAGTGTCGGTGAACCTCTGAAATCTACTTTCTGCAACTTTGGTTGTGAAAAATTTCTTGAGACGTACGTGTGCGAAGGGGTTGGGCGGTAGTATGTAGCGCAACTCTCTTTTGCGGGTACGTTCTTGCGGTCCCAAAATAAACGTCTCTCCGATGTACAACGGTTCTCTTGTACCACTCCCGCTGGAGTTTGTTGAGCATCTTCGCGATGCTCTCGTGTCGAGTAAACTGTGCCATGACGAAACGCGCCGCTATTTGTTGGAACTTCCGTATTTCTTCTAGCAGTCCTACCTGGTAAGCCCGCCCGGTTAGCCGAGCGATGAGGTCCGGTGAGGCGGCCAGACTATGGATGGTTTTCAGGCGGTTTTCAATCTGCCTCGGCGAATGCAGCCCGGTTCCTCTAATTCCGCCTCAGCTACACCATGTCGGCGATTGCTGCGCAAACAAGTTCTCCACGTAGGCGTACACAACCATTACTCTACCACGCAAACATAGGGGTTACACTCGTCTGGTGTGAGACGTTCCCTGGGGGGGCGGGGGGTTCACCGGGGGCAGAACCACTTTTTTTTCACTAGCTGCTTATATTTCATGACCCACCGTCTAATTTCTTATGGTGGGTCGTGTTGTGTCTAGACAAGACAGCCCAGACACAACGAGAGGAAGCCGAAAGGCACGCGCTAAGCTAAAGCAGGATGGCGTGAGGTCTGAAACAGGATACGTAATGAATACTATAAAGAAAAGTGCGTAGCTGATAAAATACTTAACTTTAATTCATCCTTGTGGTACATCTGGAAATTGTGGCGATACAAGTGAGACTCTTTAGATACATGCAATGTTACTAATGACGCCTTGCTAGGTCGTAGCCATGGACTTAGCTGAAGGCTATTCTAACTGTCTCTCGACAAATGAGAGAAAGGCTTCGTCAGTGTAGTCACTATCAAAGTCGTCGTACAACCGGGGCGAGTGCTAGTCAGTCTCTCGAGACCTGCCTTGTGGTGGCGCTCGGTCTGCGATCACTGATAGTGGCGACACGCGGGTCCGACATGTACTAATGGACCGCGGCCGATTTAAGCTACCACCTAGCAAGTGTGGTGTCTGGCGGTGACACCACAGGTCGTATGTTACCACTTAGCCGCTGTGACTGGGTCCGGGGTCCGGTGTGACTGAGAGTGACACTCACACCGTTGCCCCTCTCCCGCCACGTGGAGGTGGGCTCTATTTGTTTACAGCCATTTGATATCTTTTTTGTGCAGCATTAGAAAAACTTATAACTAATACAAAATCAAGTGAGGTATTAATAAACAAAACGAAATTACATATTTAGAAAGAAGGAAGGAAGAAATTGAATAGAGAAGAGATAGGTATAATATTGCCCGTCACCTGGTTGGGGGCGGCGGCCCGGGTCTTGGAATGACCCTCAAGACGCCGGCCATCGCTCACCGTGCCTTTAACATCTACCATCCTAAAAACTAACTTAAGTAGGAGAAATTAGGATACGTTAAAGCTAGAAACTAAGACTAAGACCTCCATGTCCAGCCTGCTAAACTATTTACGATATACAATAGAGAAGTAATTGATTATGTGCTTGGCTCAAAGTTGCTAATGAAAGGGTACTTGTGGTAAAAGTAATAAAGGTAATGACGCTAACGGTTTGTGTTGAGCCTAAAAAGCTCCAAGTAGAGTACATCAGTCACAAGCACTTCCCGGCCCCGCCGACAACACGACCCGAACGGTGGTTTTTCCCGATCTACCATAGGCATCCGTCGGGTTGGGCTCAAAAGAGAGGGACCACAATTAAGATCCTTCCATCCAGACTGTGCGCTACCTCTTAACGGAAGGCGTAGGTCCCTTGAAGAGGTACCTAGCTTTAAGCTCTTATTAGACATGGAGGTACTGTTAATTATTTGCATATTTACATATAAGGTTCAATCTGTTTTTAGGATTGTGTGTGACTTGTGCACCTCTTGTCGGTTGTTCTCGACTGTTCTTTGAAGTGGACTTGGTTGACACTATGGATCATCCGCGCTGGACGCTTCAATATCTGTGTTGGTGCCCTGGTCTGTATCTGTTTCTTCTTCATCACTCGTGGTGCTAATCATGTCTGTGTCCCCTGGGCATCATGATGTCTGTTTGGATCGACTTGCCGTCTGTAGGGACTGTTGAGCAAGTATTCTTTTTGTTGGATCTTCGAGATTTCGTCAGTTAGTTTGTTGAGTTCAGTCCACCTTTCCGGGTCGCGTATTATGGCATGTAGTTCGTTCTGTGTGTTCAGGTGTGTACTGTGTGTCTTGTGTTCGTGTGTTGTCCGCAGAAGAAGACAGTGTGTTCAGGGGAACCTTCTTCTCCGCATGTGCATCTATTAGTCTGCTGCAGACTCACCGCACAATAACCCCGGGTTCGGTGTGGGGCGGCGGAGGGGTTAAGTGGACTGCGGTAGTCGTCGTGGGGTTGTGGACCACTGCGGCTGCGGCGGGAAGGGAGCCTATCCGTCGTTACTAGATCCCCGGTTAACATACAACATACAACAACCTACCTGGTAAGGATCCCAGACTGATGAACAATACTCAAGAATTTGTCGAACGAGTGTTTTGTAAGTCACTTATTTCGCGTAGGGGAGGAAGAGATTAGTGTTTAACGTCCCGTGGACATCGTGGTCATCAGAGACGGAGCACGAGCTCGGACTGGGAAGGTTGAGGACGGAAGACCGCCGTTCCCTTTCAAAGGAACCATATTCGGAATTTGCCTGAAACGATTTAGGGAAATCACGGAAAACCTAAATCAGGATGGCCGGACGCGGGATTGAACCGTCCTCCTCCCGAATGCGAGTCCAGTGTGCTAGCCACTGCGCCAGCTCGCTCGGTACAACACTGCATTCTTCTTAGTAAGCAGCATCAAAGTTGGTATAGGAGGACAGGCTCTTTTTTGAAGAGAGGAGATCTTCGACACTAATTTAGTGTAGCTACTAACCCCAACCTTTCTACCGAAATCATCATCACTGTTTCTTCAAGCTGTGTGTGTTTAAGAGTTACATTTCATTACATTAATACTTTTTCCATATATCATGAACACGACATTTCTGAATGATGTCGAGCTTTTCATTGTAACATAAAGTTTCTTTACACGATATAATTAAATTTCTCTCTCTCTCTCTCTCTCTCTCTCTCTCTCTCTCTCTCTCTCTCTCTCTCTCTCTTTTCTGAAATTACTACTTCATATCTAAAAATTCATCTATTGAGTAGAATGAATTGTCATTCAGAAATTCTTTAAATTTGTCTTTAAATGCTGGTTAGCTATCTGTCAGCCTTTTAATGCTATTAAGACTTTTTTAGCAGCATGATTCGCCCATTTCTGTGCCAAAGTCAGACTTAACCCAGAATACTGAAGCTCATCCTTTCTTCTAGTGTTGTAGCTATGCACTTTACTGTTATTTTTAATTTGCGATGGGTTATTAATAACAAATTTAATAAGTGAATATATATAGTCTGAACGTATTGTAAATAACCATAGTTTCTTACATAAATGTCTTCAAGGTGACCTCGGATGGGCTCCAGCTATTATTCTGATTACACACTTTTGTCCAATTAATACTTTTCTCTTAATTACACCAAAATGCGATGCCGTATTGAAGCAATGAATGAAAATAGGCATAGTGTGCTAGTTTACTGACAAGTGTATCACCAAATTTGCAATAACCTTTGTAGCTTACGTAACTGAAGTCAAACTTTTCAGCAGATCATCAATGTGTTTCTTTCAGGTCAATTTTTAATCGGTCCACGTACCAAGAAATTTTGAATATTCTGCCTTAGCAACAGACTTCTCTTCAAATCATATATTTACCAATGGTGTTTACTGTATGGAACCGTATATACTGTGTTTTCTCAAAATATAGTGAGAGTCCATTTGCAGAGAACCGATTAATAATTTTCTGAAAGACATTATTTACAATTTCCTCTGATAATTCTTGTTCGTTAGGTGTGCTTACATTACTTGTGTCATCATCAAAAAAAGAACTAGCTTTGCATATTCATGATTATAGAGTGGCAAGTCATAAATATATATTAATTACACTAAGGGACCCAAGAATGAACCCTGTGGGATACCATTCTTCATACCTCACTATTTAGAGGATTTTGCTGATTTTTAAACTATCTGTACTGTTAATTTCAACCTTCTGAAGCTTCCAGTTAAATAGGAATTAAATATTTATGCACTGTCCCACTAATATCGCAATACTTAAGCTTGTCTATAAGGATTTCATGATTCACATAGTCAAAAGCCTTTGAAAGACCACAGAAAATTCCAATGCGTGATGTTCGGTTTCTCAGAGCTTTTAATATTTGATCATATCGTATTTTCTGTTGAAAAGCTTTTCTAAAAACCAGATTGACATTTTGTTAGTTCTTCATACTTACAAATAGGTGAAGCTACTCTTGAATACGTTACATTTTCAAGAATTTTGGACAAAGCTGTCAGAAGTGAGACTGGACGGTAGTTGTTAGCATCAGACCCATCATCCTGTTTCCCTTTTACCACTAATCCAATTTGTTTTAAGATTATTATCAAAGGTGCTAATGTCAGACATAGTGCACAGACTTTCGAACTTTTAATAAACTTTCTTAGTATGTGAGCCGTGCATGGCTCGTGTTCCCGCCACTGAGTTGTTGCTTTGCCTGACCGTGAGCGGCGGTATCAGCGCGTATCGATATATCCTCTCTCGTATTATCTTTGCTCGACTGCTATTACTTACCGGTCGTTGTCTGTCGAAAGGGAGTTCGGGTCGCGAGTTCGGGTGTGTCAGTCAGTTGGAACGCGTCTGGAACGCAGTCCGGACCTGCCATTCGGGGAGTTGCAATGCGGCACTAGTGCAGTTGGGTTGGAGCAGCAAGTGAGGTCTGCGTCGACATGGCTCTCCTGATCATTGCGGCCACGCATCACTTGAGCCGTGTCACAGTCTGCGTGGATCGTCGGTCGGTGTTTTGGCTCCTCGATCGTTCATGAGTCGGCTGTGTGTGTGTGCATCGACTCCTGAGTTGTCTTCGTGTGTGCTTAGTTACTGTTGGGTATCGTTCAGGTTTTCGTGCAGGTCGTGTGTGTAGTTGGTGTTATTTCCACTGACGACTATTTTAGATGTTGTCGGCATTCTGAGAGGAGTCGGTCGGTTGCTGCGGACCAGGGAAGTTATCTCCGCACGGTGCAGTCGGCTGGGTCCGCTGGCGGTCCCTGCACAGTGTCGGAGCGTGTGTGGAGCTGTCCGATTGCCATGAGCTTCGTGGTTCACAGACCCAGGACGTCAAGGTTGGGTAGGAGTTTCAACTATGCAAGCCACGTCCATTCACGTTGTGTGCTTCGTTACGGTGGTTCGCTGTTGGGGAGGTTTCCTGTGAGCAACACCGAGTTTTTCTATTGGTGAAATTTAGCCACCATACGGTGCATCTAACTATATTGGTTGACTACAATTTGAGTGTACCAGCGGAATTTTCTGCCTTGTAGTCGTTAGTGTTCCAGTTACCTGCCCTGGCCACTAACATAATTTCAGGCAGCGTCCTTTTTCCTCACCTGTTGTCGCTGTCCAACACGGTGTGTAGTTTTGACAGCTAATACATACTTCATTGTGGATAATCACGTTCGTAACCTTTTGTGTTTGAGTTCTCATGTACTGATTGGTGGCAAAGAAGTCGTTATGTCGGTCAGTCCGTGACTGTCCCCTGGTTGGGTTCCGACAGATCAAGTATAGTTGGTGATGATGATGATGATGTTTGGTTGGTGTGGTGCTCAACTGCGTGATTATTAGCGCCCGTACAAATTTCCAACATTTGCTCGGCCCTATCTCGCCACATTCAAGAATGATGATGAAGTGATGATAACACAAACACCCAGTCATCTCGAGGCAAGTTTAGTTGGGTTCACCACCTGTCTCACCTAAGTGAACGAGGGCAGACCGACCTCCTTGGAGGTTTCTGAGTGCCGTTTTCTTTGTCTTTCTCACTGGTGTTTAATTCTCTGTTAATAATCTATCTTAGCCAATGATTTAAAAATTCTTGTTTTTACTGGACTTTATGTATTTTGAATTTTGAAAAGTCAATTGTGGGCCTTAAGTCGCTTAAAACCTTATTCTTGAAATTAACCTTTAAACAAAAACATTGCGGCCTTCTGCCTTAAAAGGGGAAACACGGAAGCGTCCGATCCCGCCTGTCTGCTTTGACCCATGACGTCACAAATGTGGCGGAAACGACCATAAACTACGATTCCAATATGGCGCATACAAAGTCGTTACGTACACATTACGAGGACGAAAATACATCGAAAAACACACACACACACGTTCCACGAAAAGCCTAATGACTCTAACGGGACGATAGCGGGAAATAGGGGGTTTTTGGGTGGGGACAAACTAAATATAAACAAATTTAGACTCCCACCCTCATACAAAACCACGCAAAACGACGAAAAAAACAAAAACAGACATCGCAAAACTCCCCAATATCATCTGGAATTGGACACTTCCCTTGATCTATATAGTTCAACAGCAGCTCCCGATCCCATAAATTAGGACCTAACACTTCCCTTGACCTACATAGCTCAAAAACATCTCCCGATACCAACATTCACAGCCACATATTGGGATCGAACACTTCCCTTGACCTCTTATCCTTACATCTCCACATACAGCCGTCCCTAGTCCGAGACGCCGGAACTTTAAGTAAGCCTCATTTCTTCACGACATACTGAACACTTCACGACTTCATCCAAAAATCCGAATAGTTGAAGAAATTTTATTAGAGACAACGCACTGTCCCCCATCATAGCCGACAACCGAAAACTGTGACCCTGTCAGTCTTATCCATACCTACCAAAGACAAAAAAAGCAATTTACCAAAATTCACACACGACGCCACACTCGCAAACTAAACCAAAAACATCACCTAACACACCACCAGAGAGCACCACCGATCGCATCAAAACGACATCTACAAACACGCCACTCTCACAAACTAAATTCTGAGCCGTCGTGACGTCACACACCACAACAGCCTTACGTCCCGGGTCAAAGTCGACGGGTGGACGGGTGGGATCAGACGCTTTGGTCGACCCTTAAAAGGTTATGGTAATACATTTCAAAATTTTCAAATTTAATTGTGGCCCTCAGCCGCTTGTATTGCACCTTGCATATGTTTGTTCTATTTCCTTTTGTCTTGAGGCTTTGCAGCCTGTGATACCATAAATATTTTAATTATTTTATTTGCTACCTTAACTGCATTTTTATTTCGTTGACTTTTAAGATTTCTTGTTTGGAGGCCCTCAGACGTGAAATAATTGCCCTTTTGAAACTCGTAGTTCTAAAGGTTCGGCTATGTGCCATTCTGGCTTAAAGGTGTTATTAAATTATAATTTTGAGTGAACCTGACCGACACCTTATTTGGCCCTTTCCACAGTCCTAATCACCTGTTCTGACCTGCGGGTTTAGTTGGCGTTTCAGTATGG